>NC_088330.1:3282500-3485000 GCF_036884655.1 Musa acuminata AAA Group | reverse complement strand
GCTAAATAATTGAATATACTGAACAATCCAAGAGGGCCGAGCTTGATGGCGTCGAATGCTCCTTTATCAAACCCCTTGGTTTCGGTTCTCCAAGGGTTTGATCATGCTCCTATCCTCAAGCTTCTTAATCGTCAACTTTTTTTTCTAACTATTCTAGGATCCACCAATTAACCCACCTCTTTTCCGACCGACAACTCCATTTGCCCAAATTATCACCATTCCTGGTAGTACTTTTCATAGTTTAATAGGGGTATTCTAGTCTCTTGCTCTATATCTCTCCTAACGAACTTAATTATTGTAATAAGGAATACATTAAAATCTTCATACCCCTCATTTCCTTGCTGTGGTGCTTCCACTCATCCTTACCCCTAGCAAGTTGGCAGAGTCAGGCCCACTAATGGTGGAGCCACAACCAGAAATTTACTCTCCAATTCACCCCCCAAAAGTTCCACATCCTCAACCAGACTAGGATGCTAAGGTGAATGGCTCGAGGATATTAAAAGAGATATAAGGTAGGAAAAGTGACCTGAAATTGACACCTATCTTAAGTCCTCAATTGTCAAGAGCATAATGGAAGAGTCTATTCCAAGGCTTTCACTTCCCAAATGACATTATTTGAGATGACAACTCTTTTATGTGCTAAACTTTTCTGACCACTCTTAGCGGTGTAGCAAGGAAATGGTTTTCAAACTTTTCACCTAAATTCATCTCATCTTTTGGATAACTAGTAAAATAGATTTAGTTAAATTTTATTTGCTATAAGATACTAAAGAAACCAACTATCTCGCTCTTAGAAATTCAACAAATGAACAAGGAGTCGCTTGCTTAGTTATACAAAAAGATTTCATGATGAAGTTAGACCGGTGGCTCACCTAAATCCATATGTTCTGATTAATGCTTATATCGATAACTATTAACTTTTGAAGTTCTTTTATTTAGTTATCATATGACTACTGACCATTTTTCTAGAGCTCCTGTAGGAAAAAGGAACTCTGAACCTAAGAAAGTCCAAGAGAGGAGAGGAGTTCATGAGTGGGCAATTTGGAGTGCCTCTTATAATGACAAACCAAGGGTTGATTGGGCACCATATTGTAGAGATTTTACGCCACTGGATACATTTCATATCGAAGTGTTTATGCGGATAAAACAGAAGAGGTTGCTTCACACCCGCCACTCTTTACGGGATCCTCCAACTCGTATAAGTCATTCAAAATACTATTACTCATATCAAGATTATGGGCATGACACATAAGATTATTATGATTTAAAATTATAGATCAAGAAGCTCATCTAGAAGGGGAAGCTTAATCGTTACTTACATAGGGTGCGAGAGCCTTCCCGAGGATTGCAAAGCTCAATTGAGTGTTAGGTGGATATCATTGTGTGGGGACCCATATTTAAAGAACCAATTCCACATCCAAAAATAATAATGTGAGGGACCCTCCATATAAAAGATTTTGCCCTTTAGGAGATCCTCCGATTGTGTTTAAGGAAGAAGAGATTGAGCACATTGATCCTCATCATAATGATGCTATGGTGGTCGCCTCAAGATCACCAATGTAATAATAAAAAAAATTTTAATGGATACGGGAAGTTCTGCCAACATATCATATACTATGATGCTTTCTTGAAGATCGGGATTAAGTGTAAATGACTTCGAACTGATCTCCTCTATGCTCACAGGCTTCGAACTGCCAACATATCATAACTCCCTAGATTTGTATATTACTTTTGGATTTGATGATTGCTCTAAAATCATTAAGATCAAATTTATAGTGATTCGATATTTTATTCGCCTATAATACAATCATTAGTCACTAACCCTCAATCGCTTAAGTATAGTTATCTTGATTTACTACATGATTTACTACATGGGTTGGAGTAGTCAAGAGAGACTCATGCGAGTCTCGTCATTATTACCTCACCTCTATATAACAACCTTATTTTTCCTTAGAATGGTTGAACTCTATATAAATAAATTTTTTTATTGTTCCTAATGAACTGACTCTTCTCACCTTATTAATCCTAATCAACTTGCGTCATCTAACCACAATAAATACTAGTTTTCTTTGAATATTTTGTTACATGATATATTTTTTCATTTTATTCTCTATTAAAGCAATATTTATTTATTTTTGAATGAGACCATATTTTATTTTATTAAATCTTATTTCTAACCTTCGGAAAATATTATTTTTTTAATCCCAGTACTTTGATCAATAAAGAAATATTGACCTTTTAATTATTTAATATTTTTTATTTAAATCTAAGGGGAATATAAATAAATCAAAATATCTCTGGTGCCTCTCTCAAATTTTACATCTAAATTTTTCTCTATCAATAATATCTTCACCATTATTATTATTTTTTTGTCCAATGATGCATCCAAGATAACTAAAATATTACAAGATTTTTTTATTCATCTATTTAAAATACATCCCTATTTTTTAATAGTATTTCAAATATTATATTTCATGTATTTGGTCATGATTCTTCTTAATCTAAAACATTTATTTTCAAAATTTATCTTGATAGCCAAAGTTAAAATTAAGTCCAGATAATTTTTTATCAATCAAAATAATATCGTGAATACATAACATAAATCATGGGGATAATTTTCACGTATGACAAGAACATTTGTTTATTACTAACGTACAATCCTAACACTACAAATCATTATATCATACATATCTTTTATCAAATTAATATAATTATTTAGTATATTTCCCTTTTACATATGAAACTAATGTAGTAATGGATATGGATCACCTTTTGGGAATCTTTTATGATTGCACTATCTGTGGGCTATAATGGATCAAGTTTGGCAATACTGTATCCATGAAAATTCCTATATGCTTAATAACTTGTTAATATTAAATAGCAGAGGCACCAGTAAAAATATCTAAATTAATCCTAATTAAACTTTTAATGATCAAAATAATATCATCCATGTGGATCTGTTCTAGATATGACATAAATCTGTTCATTACACTAACTACAGTATCATAGATATCTTGTATCACATCTATATAATTACTAAACATACCTCTATAAAACAAAGATTATGATGGATATGGATTGCCCCTTAAAATTTATTGTCCATGAAAATTTCTATATGCTAAAGAACTTGAAGTTTCTTAATGATAAGTCTTTCCTCCACAGGATAAAAGGGCCAGTTATAGAAGGCAAAAGCCTTCCTCCTCAAGTCTCCTCTTCTAAATTGCCCACCTCAAGTTTAGCATCACCTTTAAATCCTTGACAAGAGAATGATAGCTTAATTGGACATTGGTTGTTGGACGCGGAAGCTTGAAGCTGTAAAGTGGCTTTGGTAATGATGGTATGGCAACAAGATAAGGCTTTTTGGTTCCCTATGCTACTCTGCACACAAGTGCTCTCTGCATGTACTCCTGTTCTTGGTGAGGATGCATCGATGGAGCTACCTCAACAGTCCTGCCATCTTCGAAGGTGGAAAATAGCAGCCTGCAGTAAACTATTCTCCACCAAGTCCATGAGTAAGTTTAGGCAGTGAGATAAAGAAGACACCTACCAGCCATTCTAGACAAAAGAAAAGCAACATATACTCTCTAATAATCTAAAGCTTTGATGCCTTTGTTACTTGGAGATAAGCTCAAGAGATTACTTTAAGAAGTGACAGTATTATATTCTAGTGAAAGTACCAGTAATCTAGTTTTCATGTAGAGCCATGATATATAGATCTTGTCATCCTGGCATGCATGTCTTCTTGAAGTGCAACAGTTTCAGAATATGTGCCTTCTCTAAAAAAGCAGATGCTTTAACCTGTTGTTTATCTTCAGATGATTGATCTTTAGTCCTCCAAAACATTAATCTTTAGAGTATTATGTTATGTTTGGCTTTCAAATTAGTGCATCTAATGCACTGAACAACTGCCAAATGGATCCAAGTAGGACTATTTTATATATAAAGGAATGCTGCTTATGAATTGTTAGTGATTTCACTATTTGTCAGCCAAAAGTCTATCTTAAGAGTTTAACTAGGGTTGCAAATCACATATGGTGAGTGTTTGGAGACAAGACCTTCCTCCATGAGCTAAAAAGACATCAGGAGGCAAGAATCTTTGCACTTGAGTCTCCTATTCTGCATTCCTTTCCTCAAGCTTAGCATCATCTAAATCCTTCACAAGGGAAAGATAGAGTTACTGGATATGGGTCGTTGGACGCGGAGGCTTGAAGTTGTAGAGTGGGGTTCTGGTGATGATGATGCCAGGATATGGCAACAAGATAAGGCTATCCGGTTTCTCTGTGGTGGCTTCTATTATTGTTGAGAAAGCATTAATGGCGTTGCCTCAACAGTCTTCTGCCAACTTCAAAGGAGAGAAATAGTTGCAGCCATGGCTTTGTGCACCCTCTATATGCTAACTTCCAGGACAACAAGGATATGACTCTCCAACAGTCCAACTTACCATGGAGCAATGAACTATTGCTCTCCACCGAGTCCATGAGTGAGCTGCGAACTGTACACAAGAACTCGACACACAGAAAGATGTTTGCTTGAATGTAGTTTGTGCAGTGAGAAAGATGACTTGAATTAGTGAGCTGCTTTTGTGAGTGACAATAAAGATAAACCAAAGCTACTCATCCAAAAGCTTTGATGCTTTGGTGAACTCTCTTTGGGTTTCAGTCACCTGCATATTTAAGGAACTAATCTGAAGATTGTGTTCTAACTACACAAGTACATGCACTGGTGTGGACTTGCACCATGCAATAGATATTTTCCCTTTTGTTTGAAGAGAATATTATGCACTATGTTGTTGCAGTCCATGCAAGCATCCACCAGAGAGGATGACCTCAGAGAGATATTGCAAATCAGTGACAAAAAGGATAAATTAATGAGCACATCACAAAAGGATTAGTTGGAGGTTGAGGTAAAATGTAAACAAGAACTAAGTGGAAGCATCCATTCCATGCTAAAGTACTTGTTTCCACTGTGTCTACCACTACCACTACCACCACCACCACCACCACCTGTCATCTATAAATAGCCCACATCTCAGCTTCTAATGTCTACACCAGAAACCTTACAGAAAGGAAGTGGAAGGATAAGATCAAAGGAGAGGAATGAGGCCTGCAAGCTTGTCAAGTATGAGTGCATCCAATCTGTGGCATACTCCAATTCCTTACCTCTTTGGAGGTCTTGCTGCAGCAATGATCCTTATAGCAGCTGCTCTCATCATACTAGCAATCTCACACTGGAGATCGTCTCGAGATCAGAACTCGCGGTCGCCGAGCCTACCGGAGAAGCATGTGATTGTGCATTTAGACATGGAGCCAAAGTTCGTGGTCGTAATGGCTGGGGATAGCAAGCCTAGCTTTATAGCAAAGCCTTTCTCCTTGGTCCGGGATGCACCAAAGCCGTCAATCCCACCAAGTTCTCTCAGCCAAGAGCCGTGATCATTGATGACTTATGTCGTTGCCCTACTGTTGATCTTTCCCTTCTCTTTTCTGCTTCTGTACTCCCTCTTAGTTTTGTCTCGGCAAAAGCCCAATCGAGTGTAAACTTTTGAGTTGAGATCGCCAAAGAAAGATCTTTCATCTGCTATCTGCTTGAGTTTTCCATTACATAAAAGCTTTGTTCATTGACCTACACAGTCTGTAGGTAAACCAAATTTTGATGCTTGGATTAATGAGCTTTTGTTTCTGGTCCTTCACAAATCTTTCCTGTTGCCATACTCTCAAGCTTGTCTTCTATGGTGACATGAACAAGATAGGTAATAACTCTATCTGATAGAAAATTATATTGTTGTAGAAATGTTACAATTTGTTCTTACATCCCAAACAATTTAATTTACATGAGATAAATTTCCATAAGACATCAGAACAATTATTTATCTGATGTCATGATTCTTAAGCATTAAATTTCTTTTCCTGTATTTTTTCAACTTCATTATCTAGTTGAAGATTGATGTGATAAAGAACAAGACAAAAGTAATAAAAAGATATTAATTGCTTGCACCATGTTCCTTGTCTCTTTAATGAAAGAAAACTACTGAAAGCTTGGTTTCATGAAATTGTAAATCATGCATATATGATTAGGTTGCTATAATTTTCTCAGATGAAGAAATTAACCTATTAACCTTCACATATTCCTCAATATGTTACCTCCTACAGTTAAGAGAAAATGCCTGGAAATAACAATAGGCTTCAATCCAATGAAGTGTCTCATCTTGGAAGAACTTGTTTCATCCTTAGTGCTGATAGATTTTTATCAGTGGAATGATACCAGAAAAGCTCAGTATTAATTGCCAAAAGAGATGCCTAATCCAACTATAAGCAGCCAACAGAATTGTCCATGTATCATTTTTTATTGAGCAAAGAGATGTTCATATGTGAACAACAGCATCTTATGTATTACTTTTGTTTTTCTTATTACTGATTCTTTACATACAAAATAGAATATTAATCTGCTGTTAGAAGCTTAAAATCTTCTTAAGCACATTTCGTATATCGGTCCTTGCAATGTTTTAGTTTTACATTGACCGTCAATGTGCTAGCGAAAAAATCTAGCTTATTCATCTCGGGTATGATATCGAAACTTTTATTATTGATCATATTTGATCTGATTGATGTAATTTTAGATAGAATTTGAGTAATGAAGACAAACTTTAGAAGATAGAAGTTTTAGAATAAAGACCATTGAGACGGAACATATGACTACAAACATGACTATGTTTATTGAACTAAATGCACAAAGTGATGAGACTACAGATGTTCCAAAAAGAAAGAAATAATACAAATGTGTAAGTTCACTTTTATCATCTGAGATGTTCACCAATTAACATGAACTACATCAATAAGGAAAATATCAGGATGTTGCAGTAAGAAAAGAACTGCTTCTCAATTCACAAATAGAACAGAAAAAGTTGAGGAAGATGCAACTTTAGCTAGTTGAGTTGAGGTATCATAGAGAACCATAGAAGATCCATATTAACATGCAAGTGCCACTTCTAGTACAAGTTAAAAAGTTGTATCCAAAAACTTTGCATTGTCAATAGACTTGCAACAGTGGAGATTTTTGACCAGTTTGAGGTCTCATCTGTCTGCAGTTGAATCAAGTTACACTGGGATCTTCCCAACATCCAACACACCCTCAGGTCAAGATTGTTTGAAGACAACCTTTTAAAGAATGCCAATATAGCACATTTTCAAAAGTTGTATATATATATATATATATATTCATATTCCAGATTCTGAAATGGGGTCAGAGTTGATTCAACTCTCAGTGTCAAATCCTCTGAAGATTTTCTTGTTATCACAAGGCATCAAACTCCTAAACTGATTAAGCAACCACAAATCAACATCAGCCATGTATATTTCCCACCTGAATTTTATTATCTACAAAGTTCATAGTAAAAAAGAATATATCTATTTTACTGTTAACTCACTGACATGTTACTCAGTGAGAAGACTTTGGATCACACCAGACATTTGTCATACATGGTGTTAGTAGTTATCAGTATGATGCAATGAAGCAGAGGACTCAAAATTGTAATAACAAGGTCAGATTCCTGGAAGATGCCATCACCATTTTCTTCCAAAATGATTATCTAATGTTTTGTGATGGTAATAGCTGTAGGCTACAAAATGAATACATGCAGCACAAGGGTGGCTGCATCCTTCTCATAAATGTCACCTGTCCAATTCATCTTACTGACTATATTGATGCCCTCATCCTACACACCAAAATCCCTTGTCAACTCCTTTAACCAAATCCTCAAAAATTTAATTACCTACTAGAAGATGCTTAATCATTACATGGATCATCCTCCATCCTCACTTCCGACGGTTCAAACCACATCCACCACTGTCACCTCTGAAGATCCAGATTCAGAGCTTCTTGCCTCCTGGTCAACTCCTTCTACCACTTAATTCTGATTCTGATCTCCTGATCTTCCGCTGAGATTGATCACCATCATCTCATATATCTTGTTTCCCAATTCAGCAGGGTTGTCAGGCCAAATCAAATCTGATCGTTAGGAACAAGCAAAAAGCAGTAATTTTATGAAAACAAAAAATGTGAGGAAGCCAAGATGACTTACAGAGAGAATCCACGAGAAATCAGAGCAGTATCATACAATAAATCCACAGTTTTTTCGGATTGATGCTGCTTTGATCATTCTTCCATGCAGCCTGAAATATGATTACAGTTCAAGTGAACTGCAGAGGTACAAACAGTCTTTATGGAGGCAAAAAAGCAATTGATTGATTAATGTGTATTTTATAACAGCAGTGATAATATTACCTATCATCTGCTTTGGTGACTCTTAAGGAATACAGTACTGTGTAATAATTGACACCGCCAGCTGAAGCAATTTAATTTAAAAAAAAACCTATTTATCATCCAATTCACTTCATGAAGCATGCAAACCACATGTACTAAAAATATTAGTAAATCACTTTTCCAATTATTTAAAATCATTCAATTCACAGTTTTACATACTTATATATATATATATATATATATATATATATATATATATATATATATATATATATATATATATATATATATATATATATATATATTCTAGCATGACCATCTAATTTCAGATATAATAATAATAAACAATAACAATAATAATCATCATTTTAACATATGCTTAAAAACTTGCAGCAAAAAATCAGGTCACACTCTGAGAATGCCAGTTCAGTTACCTATTCAGGAAGACATCATTCCAAATATAAAAGATAGGAAACTGAGGATCTTCTGGTCATGGATTACATGGAAAGTACGATCAGTACCAAGACTTGTACTGCAGCAGATCGAACCTCTTGGTTCAATAGTCCATTATCTCCTGCGCAAGGAAAATAGAACTTGTATAAGAAGGCACATATTCCTGCAGAAGGTAGCCGCAGAATGGATGATGACTGCATTTGAATTGGAACATTGTTGCTGGAAGCATCCTCAAAAAGAAAAACTGAGGAAATAATAGATTACCTCCTCTTAACAGTAGCAAAATCAATTTAACAAAAGAGGAATCCACAATGTCATCATATATACCCTGCAAACACTAAACAGGATTAATACTCTAACAAACAAGAAAGATGATAAAATGAGAAATTTTGTTTCAAAATAAGGATAGATACAAAAAAAAAAAAGATTTCTCAAATAATTGAGAACTAGCCTTTATTTCTAGAAGAAATATGTATCTCAGAAACCCCCTGAAGCTGAGAATCCTGAAAATTCTCTCTTGTAACAAACATTTCAGTAATTAGTATGAAGTCCAAGTCAAGCTTGTACCTGCATTTTTTATTTAAAAAATACAAGAAGATCATGTGTTATTAAAGGTATAAGAAAGAGTGATATATGACAATGATAGAACAAAACAAAACAGGATGATGTACATCGAGAGCTAAGATCATAATTGAGAAAATATACCAAATTCCTACCTTGTTTATGAATTACTCATAATGATTCTCATCTTGATCTAAGGCTAAGCAATAAGTGTCTAAAGAATATGATAATACATCTGAATACCTAATGTATGTTGTTTTTCTGACCCAGGGGCTTACCAATACTTTTCATGCATGGCTTGATACTGTGCCAACCTAGTTAGGTCAAAAATTGGCCTTGGCATTTGTCCACCAAGACAATAATGTTAAGTGCTTGTACCTCTCTAACATAAGATTTGCGCACTTGTGCCAACTGATAAGGCACTACCAACCAAGTACTAGATCTCACTGGGATTTCCATATCATCTATATCTTTTCTTATGCACATATGACTTTTATTAATCAAAACAATGGAGCTTATGCTCTATTTTTAAGGCTTTAAATTATGGCCTCTAAGGCATATACAACATCATCAAATACTTTGTCTACGATATTCTCTTGTAAAAGTATTCTCACTGTAGGTTTCTATTTCTGATAAAAGAGAAAAACCAAAAACTTGAATGAGGCAGGGCGATGCTGTAACTAAAGAGTAGCTAATAATATAAAATCATCTAGGGTGAATGGGTTATTTGACTAAACAAACGATTAAATTATGTTTTTAATTCTGTATCTTAATTTCCCATGAGACATTATATTTTTCTATATACTCGACCTAATACACAGAAACTGAGGCAAAGTGTATGCTCCTGAAAAAATAGATCAATCCATCATATTAGGGTGTAATCATTTACAAGATAAAACAAAATATTGAATGAAGAAAGGTGCTAAAATCAATTGAAGTTATAAAAGAGACAGCAAAGTCCAATATCATGAGCTCTGCAATTCAGAGAGGCAGTACCTTCAGTAAGCTAATGATGTCCAATGAGGCAAACTCATAAAAAATGTGTGATATAGTCCTGAGATGAACTATCTCATCCCCAGCACTTTGTCAAGTACTAGACAAACTCTGTAAACATTGTTGCTTTTGCAATAACCCTCCCTGCAAAATACCCTGACCAGCGAAGTGATTATAGAAACATTTATAACTAGACCTCTGCTCAATATTTCTTCAGCGAGGTTTAAAATTTCTCTCAGCTTTCCAGACTTCACCAGCCAGTTATTTAGACGAATAACCAGGTCAGGAAAGAACCCAAATCTCAAAGATCCAAGAAGGAGATCAATAGCATCCAAATGGTTCCCCTCACTGCAGAGAGTATCAATCATGATGCAGTATGTGAACTTATTTGGAGTAACATTTTCAG
Organism: Musa acuminata AAA Group; assembly: GCF_036884655.1. NCBI lineage: Eukaryota > Viridiplantae > Streptophyta > Magnoliopsida > Zingiberales > Musaceae > Musa > Musa acuminata. The sequence continues at coordinate 3,474,331 of NC_088330.1, read as the reverse complement.
CTATCATATATGAATAAACTTTCCGCACATCATTTAACTCGTCCACCATGTAAAACTCATGTAGCACAGTGTTAAAGGTGACAACATCAGCAACAAAACCCTTATTGTTGATAATGCATTTAACTTGCTGAAGCATCCCAGCTTTGCAAAGGCTTCGGATCACAATGGTAAATGTACAAGTGTCAGGATCAATCCCCTTCTTTAACATCTCGCTCAACAGCTTCAGAACAGTACCCAACTCACCTATCTCGAAAAACCTACTCATCAAGGTGTTATAGAAGAAGACATCTACATCCCATTCTAATTCAGAGCTCCTCTCCAACAAACATTTCGCCTCCCAAACCTTAGAATCTTGGCAGAGACAATCAAAAAGTATGTTGAGAGTATCTATTGTAGGATGCAATCCACTCGCCCGCATGACTTCTAACAGCTGAAATGCTTCGTCAAATTTACCTGCCTTACAAAGACCATTCATATAGATATTATAGGTAAACTCATTTGGCTTCCATCCTTTCTCCTCGCTCTCCTTCAAAACCTTCTCAACCTCGCCAAATTCCCCAGCCTGGCAAAATGCCCCAATTAAGACACTATAAGTTACAACGTCTGGCTGACATCCAACACTCTCCATCACACCAACTAGTCTCTTGGCCTCCTCGATCCTACCTTCCGAGCAATAACACTGAACGATACAAGTGTAAGATTGGACGGTCGGCAGCAACTTGTCCTCCATCATTTGATCCAAAACACCCCAAGCCTCCTCTATTCTCCCTGCTCGGCAGAGCCCTGCTACGAGGGTCGAGTAGGTGATTGCATCCGGTTGGCAGCCGGACTGGACCATGAAGCGGATGACCTCGTATGCCGAATCGATGAGGTTCGGGTAGAAAGACAACAACTTTATAAGAATGGTGTAGGAGGAAGTGGTAGGGGCGACACCTGATGCTATCATTTCGTCGAACAAGGCTTCGGCATGGCCGTGGCGGTTGGCGACAACGAGGGAGTTGAGTAGGGTATTGTAGCAGAGGGCGTTCGGCGTGCGGTGCGAGCGCCTGAGCTCGTGGAAGAGGCGGATGACCTCGTCGACGTCGCCGCAGCGGGAGAAGGATTTCATGAGAGCGTTGTAGGCGGATGGGCTGGGACAGGAGGGGATGGAGCCGGGTGAGAGCAGAGGCGCGGCGATGCGGCGCCGGGCGGACTCGGCGACGGCGGCGCAGAAGGCGGAGAGCTTACCGTAGGAGGAAGAAAGGGTATTCTGGGCAGAGGGGGACGTATTGGACCGGCGGTGGCCGCGGAGGGCAGGTGGGCGAGCGAAGGTGCGACGGCGGGCACGGGAGGCACGGGATGCTGCGGAAGGGGAAACGGAAATCCATGGCATGGGAAACGAAACACCGAAGACGGCGGCATGTAAAGACTTGCTGCGCTTTAGACCATGGCGAAGGTTTGGGACATAAGATGGCGAACCGGTGGTTATAAAGTGCAGCGGTGTCTTATGAAGCTGACCGGAATTCTAATTTGAAGTCGGTCGGATCCGACCCAATAGGATCGAAACTGATTATATTTGTATAATAATTTATGATATACGAAGCTTGACTAAGTATATCAAGATAAATAAAAAATAAAAAAATATAAGATAAAAAAAAAAGGTGTTCGACTCTTGTAACCCTTCTTTCCTTATATAAGGGCTATAAACGATAAAACCAACGAGGATCAATAAAATCTGCAAAGAAAATAATAACCCGTGTGTCTTTTCTTTTCTTGTATAAGAGTTATGAACGAGATATGTATGATGGAATTGACGGGTCTATAAAGATAAGGTCTCGTGCTCCTCATTCCTCAAGTGAGGGTTACACGTCATGAGCAAATAAGGCAAATGTAATACAAGATAGAGACGAGGACGGCTCCAACAAGGTCGATGATAAAAATAATTATTTATAAAAATTAATTTATAAGAATTTTTTTTTAAGTTGGGTACTCTGAACAAAATTTACAAATGTAAATATTTTTTTAAAAAAATTCACCCATTAATTTATATTTACGGTATAGGAAGCTTAACGAAAAATCCAGAGAAATAAAAAAAAAAGACAAAAGAGAAAAATAGGGTGTCCTATGCAATACTATCTTTTGGGACGAGTCCCGTGTTCTTCTTCTGCCACTTGGTTGCAGGGAGCAGAAAAATTAGGAGAAACCCGAGGAAAAAAATGAAAGCTTGCCCGCTTTGGATGCCGGCCTCCATGATGATGAGCTTCACCTCTCTTACTCCAAGGTAGGATTTCCTGTCTCTCGATTCTTCCTTCTCGTCCGGAATGTCTCCCTTTTCTTGCTCAGCTGTTGCTCGTTCCCTTTCTTTAAGTCTTTGTGCTGTCGACCTTTGGGTACGATGCCGAGAGCTGGGCTTGAAATTGGGGATCTTTCTTTGGGTCTCTCTCTTCTTTTCGCTTTGCTATACACTGGTGTTACACAAACACATCAAGTAATTCATCATGTTTATGCTGGAAAAGGTTCATCCAAATACAGTGAACTTTGGGAATTCTCTGATGTGTTTGAGTCGTGGATGCCCATTCCAATATGGCTAGCGAGCCCAACAAGTTTTGGTTTGAAGATTTAGAGGTCATTTCAGATGGATTGCCTTTTTTTGCTTCCTGGTAATTGGTTCTGTTAGTTATTTGGAATGGTTTAGGGGTATCTTTTAGTTGAATAGGTTTGGGATGAATGGGATAAACATGAGAAACACTACCCAATCCAAGCACAGTACCTTCATATGTCATATGCCCTTTTACCATCTTTTGCAACTTAACTATGCCATATGGGAATAACCCACTCGACAATCCACTCATCAATGAATAACCAGATTCACCCCTCTCCCCTGGTGAACTCTTCTCCATATGTGGCTCTATCCATCAACAATTGAATATCCAACCATCTTCCCGTTCACTTGTGAGTCCTTGATCAAAGCTTCTTATACATCACATGCTATCAATTCAATCACATTGCCAACAACTTGGTAATGCAACCTTGATTCATCCATGCACCAAACCTCACACATATACCATCATTGCTGTTAAAGTAGCCAAATTATCACCTTGCTACATATACATCACACTTTGTCTTTTACACTAGCATCACGCCTTAGGTCTCTTGAGACTGGCCATCTTCGTCTTCCTACTTGACAGTAACAGCCACATCATTTGACTTAAATCATCTTAAGCCGGCATATCTAGCTAGCTCCTCTTGTTAGCCCAACTCAAATCATGGTTTCTGATACCACTTGTTGGGGAATATCCGAGCATAAACCACCTAATAGAAAAGGGCTTCTACACATCTAAGGAACACCATTGACCCAAAAGATTAACGCAATAAGTCATGTGTCTCATGGTCATTCCATTTCTCATATGGACTATCCACTTGCTAGTACATACTCAACAATGGCACTCGTAAGTGTGAGATGTTGGATCAAACCATAGAAGAAGTTGGAGCTCTAGGACCATGGCCAATTTCTCTTAGGAGTAGCAGGAGGAAGTTTACTCTGGTGAAAGTTTCAGATATTCAGGTAGTAGTATCGTTTACTCATTGCTACGTGTTTTTCTGTCGCTTTTTGGCATTTCCTAGCCTTTCTGATTACGTATGCTTCTACATTCACTGTAACTTCCACTTGTGATAGTGAGTAATCTCGAACTCAATAATTTATACAATCGTCATTCTGATTACAAGGCATATATTAACTGAAGTTAATTTATTTGCAACTTCCTTTTGTTTCTGGTCATTATTGCTTCTCAGAAATCTGGCAGGATTGCTGGGTGGTTCACAGATACTAATATAAAAAAGGCTGATTCACTGGTCATGACTGCAATTTGATCAAGCGATTCAACTTACTATATGTCTTTAAAACTTATGAAATTAGGGCTGCTTTGGAAATGGTTTGTGCAATCTTAACTGTCAATTGCATAAAATGTATGTACTCTTCATTCAATCATGTGTTAAAATGATATATGGACAGATGTGATGCAAGAGCAATTTGGGTGAAAAACTCATATGGAGGTCTCATCCCTCAGACATCATATAGAATATCAAGGAGGACATTTGTTGGAATTGGTGTTCTGGTTTATGCTAATCCTGCTTTTTCTTTACCACCAAAAGACGCAGAGGATTCTGAGACAATCAGGTAATATTAGGTAGCATTCGGAATATTATTCCAGTGAATTCATATGTCAAGGATCATATGATTCTTCATTTTTATACTTTAATACTCAGGTAAAACAGTAAACTATTTGTTTATTAATTGTGATTTCTGACTTCTTTAAACTGATTATATATATCTTATTCTGAAGTATCCAGGTATCGGAAGCTAGATGGTGGTGTGAAAATTCAAGGTAGTATTTCCACATAATTGTGTGTGTGTAGCTTCTGGATTGTTATCAGCATCAGGATGCTTGGATCATCTCTTTTTGTAGTTTGTGCCTACTAATGTTTTTTTCTCCATTTATAGATATCATTGAAGGGGAAGGACCAGAAGCGCATGAAGGAGATCTGGTTGAATTCAACTATGTTTGCCGACGTTCCAACGGATATTTCGTCCATAGGTAAATATTGGATTGATTATTCTACTTACTATGGCACATTTTCCAGGTCCAATGGGTTTTTTATAAGGTCTTAAATATTGATCATTCTCTGAAAGTTATCCGGTAATATTAGATAGTAATTGGAACAATAAACAGAATAGTTATCTGACTGGTAAACATTTACTAGTGTGTATTGTATGCCTCAGTGCACCAATACGAGATATACGAATAATTGACTGTTGTGTTAATGTCGATCAACAAATTGATACTGGTATACGGATAATAGTATCAGAATGAATCAGTGCTGTGTGCTCGGTTTACAATGGTATTGAAACCATATATTTGAATTAGCTGTTTGTTTTTTAATCTACTTGTAGGATCATGAACATATACATTTTAGCACAAGGTTAAACCAACCTTGCTATCCTATCTCAGTTAGCAGACATGAAATTTTGTAGAACTTGATAGTGTTGGATCTTTTGTTGTTCTCATAGGCGGTCTTTAAGATATCCTCATATGCAGTTTGTAAAAGACAGGAGAGAGGAGAAGTGGGAGGCTTTTTTAGGTCATTATCCCTTCTTCTTGAAGACATTTCTTTCAAGTTGAAAAATCATTTTTACAGTATGGTTTGACAATTTGGAGATTGGATCCATTCTGGCCCCCGGCCGGTCCAGTACAAGTCCAGTGTCTCTATACCCAGAACGTGCCATGCATTTTTTTTTTTTAAATTTAAGTATACACGGTGTTTGGGAGGCATTTGTCTGTCTGCGTCACCAACCTGACAAGCTATCAGACCAATATGTATCGTCTAGTACATGCCAGTCTAGAGAACCATGGTTTACACTTTCCAGTATCCCAAGAATCTAGAAATGGGGGTTCTGTCACTGTTCCTCCATGCCTCATTATTTAACCTTAATTTTTTCATCTGTCTTAACTAATTTAAATCAAAGTGCCTATTGAATTTGTAATGCTTTTGCAATGGAATATTAATATATCAGTTTGCATATCTATGTGTACATTCAATCTTATACTCTGTCTAAAACCAATCTGTAGCACGGTGGACCAATTTAGTGGTGAGAGCAGACCTGTGGTGCTTCCTCTCGATGAAAAACAGGTTAATTTCCTTGAGTGTCATACCAATTGTTTTTCTTGAAATGAGATTACTATAGGTATGATTTACCCTTACTTTTCAATCGTTTTCATTAATATTTACATGTGTAAATCTATTATGATATTTACTTTATGTATGTTGATGAAGCTTAGTTATTTGATCCTGTGAAAGAATGATATCTCTCACCATCTCTACAGATTATACAAGGCCTCAAAGATGTTATAGTTGGCATGAAGGCTGGAGGTGAGCAATTCATATTTTGAATTATGTTAAAGATATTTACTTGATTATGTTGTATATCCCAATTGAATGGTCTCATGATCCTTGAAGTGAAAGTGCAAACCTTATCCCTACCGTCATAACATGAGTGGCCTTGGGCAAGGCCTACAGGGACACAAAGACAACTGTTGTGACGTGCAAACAAACATGGCTTGCAGATTGCAGTATTCATCTACTGAAACTTGCTCTTAGGATATATAGGAATGGATTTTTAAACTTTGGGTGACGTTGACAAAGATTATGGCTCAATTGCACAATACAAAATGTTGTCTGTCCTTGATCAATAGTATAGTAAACATACAACTGTGCTTGTGGAATTTTCTAGACCTTTTCTCTAAATCATCTGGTCTGTCTTTTTGCTATGTTGAAATTTATGTGGAGTTCTTTTTTTTTCAGGAAAGCGGAGAGCTCTAATCCCTCCTGATGTGGGATATGTCAATGAGAACCTGAAACCGATCCCAGATGAGGTATGTTTTCTCCTTCGTCTTCTCTTGACTAGTTAAAGTAGCTTCACATCTATGTAGGCATGGACTATATAAGATTTAAGGATTAAGTCATTAATCTGTAACCAACTGAATCACAGAAAACACTTTTTCTCAGATGCCAATCATTATTCTTTAATAATCATACATATTTCATGTTGCAGTTTGGTCCGCGGAGGAGTCTGCTTTCTCATGCGAATGAGCCACTGGTTTTTGAGGTTCAGCTATTGAAGGTGCTCTGATTCCCTAGCATTCGATGACTGTTCCAGAAACTTCTAACAACTCCTAAGCTGCACGATCAACATTGCCGAGGCCTACTTGTTCTTTCTGATCCTTTTGCTGAAGAAGTTGGAGTAATTATAGGTGTTGTGAGGGGATCCTCTCTCGTATTCTCCAAGAAAATTGTTAAGATTGTATCACACAGTCTTCAACTGGTTGCATTTCTCAACAATGAACTATCACAAAAATATACCACCATACTATTCAAAAGTTTGCTTGCTCTGATCAGATCAGCTGTTTGTTCATACTTTTTTGCAGTTATATACGAAGAAACAAATCACAGGAAGGAAAGCATGCAAGGTAATGCAAATACCCATTCTAATTGCAAGGACCTAAAGGTTTCCCAGAAGAATACATAGAAAGAGAATGGCTAGTCCTAATTGCACTCTGCTTTAGATCACTGATGCACCTGCTTCATCATGACTAGTCCTAATTGGTAATTCAGCAGAGATGGACTGATGTATCAAGAATCAAATGAGAGGTGTGTGATCAGTATGGCATAGGGATAAGAAATCTATCTTGATCATATGTTCCATTTTCCCTTGTATCCACAATGAATTGGGTTGTGTGGGAATGAAATAAATAAAAAAATGTTTAATCTTAATGATCACCTTTTAATGGGTTTAATCTTAATGATCACCTTAAAGTTATTTTTGATAATTTTCTCAATTACCACAAATTCAAAGGATTAAGATGGAGGGTTCTTAGATAAATTATAAATAAAGTTATAAAGAAAATGATAAAATTATAAATAACATATTATAATAGATTAAAAATAATAATAATAATTACATCATTTATATCTAAAGCAATAAAAATAATCAAATCTAGTAATAAACTTGTAAGCAACGTACATAGCTTATATCTACACCAAGTTATTTTTATTTTAGAATTTTAATTACATCTCCAAAAAACTAAAATTCACCCTTTTCTTGAATCAATCTAGAAGCTAAAGTGGATAAAGATCAAATAAATAATCTTAAATATCGGTGTGATAGTTATTAAGGTTCAAAAATGAGAGTTATGGTTCAAAAATTTATTTCGAAGATGTTAATTTTTTTTATTACAAGGATAAGTGATAAAAATAGGATTCAAACACGATATCTTATAATAATTGTCAAAAAATTTATCAGTTAAAGCTAGTCAACATATTTAGAAGGAAGATAATAAGATGTTGACTAACTTAGCTACTTTATCAAATCATCATAAGATTCACATTTATCGCTTATCATTTACTAAAAAATAAATAAATAAAAATATTAATTTTATATTTTTAAGGATATTTTAAGTGTTTAAAAGCTGAAAATATACATTTTTTTTCTAGATAAATCACCAAGCCAAATAATAAACCAAAGAAGGTATTATTTGTCCTAAATAAATCACTTCTATTTTTTTTTACCCTCCCAAATAAAATACATTGCAGTGGTAATATATAATGGAAGGTAAAGGAAAAGTTAATATTTGGTGGTCTTCACGCGAGTTGATAAGTAGTTGGCCGGTCTTCCCTAATGGTCATACCATCAACCAACCATGATCGGAGACGAAGCAGCTCCGACACAGCGTTTTTATGCGATTCGTGTCGATCGGCAGAAGATTTATCGCGGTACTGTCTCTCGAATCGCTCAAAGTGAGATCTTTGGGGAGGGAAATTGAGGGCTGAAGCTGCAAATTTTTCGTCTTTTCCACAGATTGTAGGTTTTCTGGAGGAAGTAGACGATGCTTGGTAGGCTATTTGGAAAGCCCAAGGAGCAGCCGAATGCGTTGGCTACGCTGGATAAACTGAATGAGGTACTTTTAATTTGCCCTTCATGGCTGGTCATCGATGATTATTTGTTTGAAGAGTGATGCTCGCTAGATGGTGGATTTAACTTCATGTAGTATGTTATTTTGTTGGATTTCATCCGTGGGTAGATTTTTCGTAGTAGATAATAAACTGTGACATGTTGAATGGGAGTAAGGATTGATGCAGATAAATGAAAAAGAATTAGAAGCAACCCTAATCATATCCTATAAATTAGAAAGATGTATTCACTGGCAAGTCAAGGATCCTTCCAAGAAGAAGAAACAACTGAAGCTGTGATGAATTAGAAAGAAGAAAGATTTTCTATTAGCTACTGAAAGGAGAAGGGAGGCTTGTTATTACATAAACTAGGAGGCAAAAGGAGATGGTCGATGTCCCACTTTCCTGCTCATGAGGGCTACACTGGCCAAACCTGTGTTTGTGGCTGATTCATCAGCGCTTGGGATGCTCTATTAATCCTTTAATCATCCTGTTATAATTTCTTAGTATGAACTTGCAAGAGAAGGCTTGCTGGAAAAGTTTGAACTTTTGTTGTTGGCTTTGAATATCTTCGTTATTTGTGTTTTATTTTAAGCGTGTGTGACAAGAGAGCAGTTCTTCAGAATATTATTTTATTTTAATCTTGTGCTACAAGATAGCAATACAAATTTAATCAGCGAACTATGCTATTTATTGAACATAACATCTACAAATGCAGTAGCATTATAGTGCATGAAGCATGACTGTAGGATGAAAAGGAGTTAGGGGTACGTTTTGCCAATAACACTAGTTTGAGCAATCCAATGTAAAAGTTCCATCATTTTGTGTTTTCAACTTTGTTATATTCACAGATTTGTATGTTAGATGCATAAAACAAGAAGAGATAGTTTGTCACATCAATTTGCATGAGTTTATGCATTTTCCCTTCCAGATTTGGTTATTTATTGTGACTTGTAAAATATAAATTATTTTAGTTGCTCCAATACATGACCTCTTCCTTCCTGGTGTTATACATAATTCAGACACTTGAGATGCTAGAGAAAAAAGAGAAAGTTCTTCTGAAGAAGATGGCCACTGAGGTTGAGAAGGCCAAGGAATTTACCAAAGTAAAGAACAAGAGAGGTAGCTATTACAACTTGCTATTGGATTTCACATGTGGGTTACTTACTTATGTTAGTTGTCCATGATTCTAATGGTGCTAAATTGGAAGAATGATCTATCTAGTTATGGCTTTCCTTGAAACCAGAACCATTATGGAAATGTTGCTTAGAGATCAAAAGTTGTCTCTTAAGTTATTTCCAGGATATTATGTGTACATCTTCATGCATATTACTGCTGCTCTGCTACTAGTCTTAAAGTTAATGTTTGTTACATAACTGATGTTATAGACATTGTTTTGTGAAACTGGGTGTGTTACTATCTGACCATTTTTATGTTGCTTCCATTCGTCAAGGTCTGATAGGTATCTTTTTTGTATGAGTTGAAAAAGTATTATATTGATCAATACATGCAGCGCATGCTTTGAACTTCTAGAGGTGTGGTTCTATATCATCTTGATGATTTAGACTTGATTCAGTTTTGATATTTTCATTTGTACTGTAACCCAATTGCTATTTATTATATTCTGAATTTATCAATGGAAAGTTGATGTAAATGAGCTCGTGTGTCTTCCAGAAGTTTCCTATGAAAGATTTTTTTTATATGTTATTTAGCTACCGCACATGCATCTTCTCATCAATTTTTAGCAGTGTTGATGTATTTCATAATACATTTTTGTAATATATTTAGAGAATAACTTGTATAAACAATCATATGTTTGTAAACATAATTGTTGAAAATCTTTATTTTGTACATCGTAGCTGCTATACAATGCTTGAAAAGGAAAAGGCTATATGAACAAGAAGTTGAGCAGCTTGGGAACTTCCAGTTGCGGATTCATGATCAGGTTCTTCTTTTTTCCAATTAAAGATGGCATTTCCTGAGTGTCTCACAAGCAAAGTTTATGATAGTTTGTTTTTGTGGGTTTGATTTTTGTCAGATGATAATGTTGGAAGGTGCAAAAGCTACAACAGCGACTGTTGATGCGATGAGAGTTGGAACTGCAGCTCTGAAGGCTCTGCAGAAGGCAACGTGAGTGCATATGATGTTTACCTGGAATATATGTTGACTGGACATGTCATATTATGTTTTCCTGCATAGATTCCTATCATTACTGCTTTGGTAGATTGGAGCATGTCTTATCTGTTGCATATGTTTTTATGTCACTCCTTTCCTGTGTTAAATTTGATCACTATTTGTTCTGCTCCGAACTGTAGCTCTGTGATTCTGACATGTTAATTCTGAGAAGAAATGTGTAGCTAATTGATATTGCTTTCTGTTACAGTAATATTGACGATGTTGACAAGACACTGAGTGAAATTAATGAGCAGACTGAAAACATGAAACAGATTCAGGAAGCATTATCTGCTCCAGTTGGACCTGCGACTGACTTTGATGAAGTATTCATCCTTCAAACTATGTCCATTTTACAACTTTTTTTTGATGTCCTGCATGATGATTTATAAATCATATTGGGATTCAGGATGAACTGGAAGCAGAACTTGAAGAATTGGAGGGTGCTGAGTTGGAAGAGCAGCTGCTTCAGCCAGCTACAACTGCTCCTCTTCCTCCAGTGCATGTTCCTGCCTCTCCATCTCCAACTCGGCCTGCTGACCAGAAAAATACTACTGAAGAAGATGAACTTGCAACATTACAAGCTGAGATGGCAATGTAGGACGAATGTGTGTATGTCGAAAAGATAAAGACTTTGCAATTCATGGTGATAAAATTGTTTGATGGAACTCTTCTAGAAAATCTACTCATGGAAAACGTATAGTAAGTCCATGTTCAACTGAGGAGCCTGTGAAAATAGACAAATCTTTTTTCTTCTTTGCCTATCTTAGTTTTTTCAGTGGATAGTGACAACTTAGTTTGCTTCTAATGTACACTGTACTTGGCATGCTTAGTTTTGTTTACACACCAGGGCATGGGTCTGACTGGTTGATAAACTTTGAGCAATTTTTGAAATGTTACAGATGCTAAATCCTATTTCAATGAACTTGATTGTGGTCTTTGGATGTGTGTGCATAATACATTCTCTCTTGGGGTTTTTATAGATTGCACTTTGCATTTTGCACTTAGCAGTTTCTAGATTTGGCACACAATAAAAAATGTAATTTTTTTATCCTTATAGTGTGTGTTTATCTTGTGTTATTGAGCCAAGTAAAATATGGACACAAATTATTACTACTGTAAGATATGCTTTTCTGTTTGGAGAAAGCTACTGGCTTGTTGTGGCATCTGAAAGTCTTTTACTTCTTCTGCTACTACAGTTAATTGCTTTTCTACAATTGTGTCTATTTTTCTAAAAGAAGTCTCTTGAAAAGGAACAATTAAGATGCCGTTTAGAGTTAAGATTTACCTTGCATTTTTCTCTTACATGCATGTTAATTACTACCTTCCAGAGTGATATTTCTTCCTTCTTTACTTTATTTTTTGTAACACCCAAAATTAATCCCGAATTGGAGGCAGAAGAAGATTTGAGTTGAATGTTATAGGATTAAATGGATCTACTATCATCAATTTAAGTTTAAGCATTTTAGATCAATGTGTTTAGATTTGTCAAGTTAATGCTCATCGGACTATATTGTTACAAGAAATAGGAACCTTACATGCATCATACAACGGTTTGATTCCAAGTTATATTAATCTCGAGTTATTTGTTTAGACTCACTAAATTAATCTCATCGAGTTAATAAGTTTGTTGTCCTAACGATAATTTTGTCATTCAAAATGTTTGAGTTACATCTTAGATCAGACTTTTTAAAAATGATCTGTTGTTCTATGAAAGTGGTGTCTATATTCCCTTGATAATTTGTCTTTCAGTGTATAAGTTTCAGCTGTTGATGAGCAGAAAGAAACAGGCTTCTGGTCTTCATATCATCATCTAATAAAAGGTCCTTCCTTGCAGAAAATTATATCAATTTTTAATCAGATATCTGGTGATGCACATAAATGTCATCCTATTCTTATAGAAGAAAATAATGTGCACAGGGATGACAGTGATGAATGTTTTTGGCTTCCTTGGGCAGTCTGTGGTAGCATTTAATGACACATTCATCCTTCACTGTACTTCTGCGGGAGATTTCCCCACCTGATTAGGCCCTGCAAGCTCTCTATAGTGATTTCTTCTGTAGTGTCACTCCTAGATTGATGATTGTTCTCAGACATCTTGGAGCTTAGGTTGGATGTGTGGATAGAGAATAACAGCCAACATTGTTCCAGAACAGATTATATTTGTCCTGTTGTAGTTGTAGTCTGATATCACTCAGTTAAGGACAGACAAGTTTTTGTACTGAGTTGATGTGTAATATCTCTAGCAGGAATAATGAGAAAAATGTGGATGAAGGGTGAGGGGATGTGTAATACTCCTGCACTAATTCTCGACCGTGATTTGTACTGAGTTGATAAGTTAGATATTTAAGTTAAGATCCAATTAAACTCCTTTGATTTTGGTTATAGATCTCTTAAGCTCTTATAGTTTACTCATGTATAAAATAACTCATATATTTTTAAAAATATAACATATAAATATTTTTTATTAAATCTGAGTTAATAGACGTTAGACTCTATTTACATTGTATGCTTACTCATAATAAATTATTAATATAATGACATGTATAATTTATAATTAAAGTTCATTTTAGCCCCTATAGTTAACCGACGTTAAGTTTAAAAATACTAAGATATCTATCAATAGCGAGAAGAAACACCATCGTGGAAGCAACAATGGCTCACAAGGCGTCAGAAGCTCCTGAGCTTGTCATCAGCATGGGAGAGGCTACTACATGCGATGCTCTACTAGGTAGTAGCGGGTTGATGTTGCTACTAGTGATTGTTTCTATGATGATGCCTCAAGAAAACCCGTGAAGAAAAATCCACTATGACGATAGCATAGGCCCAAATAGGCTTGAGACTTGTGAATTAGGAAAACTTGATCCGTACCAAGAAAAATCTACTATGGCAAAGGCACAGACATAAATAGGCCAAAGATGCATGAGTTGGGTTTTGGTAAATCCGTCATGGCAACATAGGCACAAATGCGTTCGAGATACGTGAGTCGAGAAAACTCAACCCAAAATCCACTATAACAAGGCACAAAACCAAATACACTCGAGACACATAAGCCGAAAACTCGACCCGTGTAAAAAGAAATCTGCTATAGTGGAGACGCAAGACCAAATGCGCCCGAGACGTATATATTGGGAAAACCCGACCCACATCAAGAAAAATTCATCATGACAAAGACGCAGGACAAAATATGTTTAAGGTGTACAAGTCAAAGAAATCTGACCTACACCAAGTGAAATTCGTTATCGCAAAAACATAGGGCCAACATACCCAAGACACTTGAATCAAGAAAATCCGACCTATAAGATGAGATCCCTAATCATATGAACTAAATGGCATGCTTCGAACCCATCTCGTAAGAGCTCCGCAATATACCTTTGGGGAGGAGACAAATGATAGAAAATCTATTGTTAGCCAACATATGGTTGTCATGTGAGATCCAAATCACTGTCCACCCATGTGCCTACATGGATGAAGATTTAAAACAAGAAAACACAAGCTTCCTTCTCGTTCATTATGATAAGGAAGGTAATTAAAAACTTTCTTATTTTTCTTTATAATAAGAAAGACAATCCCAAGCTTTCTTCTCATTTGTATAAAAATATATTTTAAATAAGGGGAGGCTCTCTTTTTTCAAACTACTCAAACTCACATTTCGAAACATCGGATTACTAACTTGAACTTCAGAGGGATCGGATCGAGAAACCTCTCCCAACCTCGGTCTTCATGAAGGTAGATCCTCGAAAGTGCAATATTTTCATCTTGGATAATCTTACGCACATGTTTGGATTATATCAAGCTAACCAACACGTCAATAAGATTCTTCTGACAATAAATTTACGCTAAGGTAGCATTGATGTTAATTTTTTTTAAAATAATTTCTATGTAAAAAAAAAATTCCTTGGATACAATTTTATTTCTAAATTCAAATTTTGGTGTGCATGAAACTAAACAATTCATTTTCTGAAAGTGATACTTCCCATTGGCAACAATTCAAGATTAATTTGTTGCACATCAAAGGAGACATGGGAGCATAGTCTCACGGCATTCTGTCGTTCCTCTCATTCAGTGTTTTGTACCACTGGAATCCATCCCTCGGAGCTAACGCATTAGCTACCCTCCAAGTTTCCGATTGAATGCTGTGGACCAGACTTGATCTACACTTACCTAAGCAAATGCAATAAAGAAGATAAACACTTCACTATATTTTTATGGATATACCATTAAGTACATCTGGATTCAATCTCTTTGCCACATGCCGTCATCGAAGTTCCCATCTGATGCGTTATACATCCATTTCTTTGCCAACTTTGCTTAGGGTTGAAGAGACCTATCCTTCTTTTTATCCCATGCAGAACACTCAATCCAATGAACTCAGGCCATTATTATTCATTCATGATGTATACTAGCTCTTCACAACCCTAACTTCAAGGGCTCTTCCCTTCTCTCTCTCTAAATCTCTCCACAGTTCTGTGTGCCCATTGCATGTGGATGATGCTTCCCGCTGAATCCATCACTTACTGCAGGTTCATTATCACCAATCCCGAAGTTACCTTGTCTCTCCATTCTTTTGTCTTCCATTTATTTGCTCAACAACATCGATATCTGTCCATTAACTTGCAGTAAGAGCTTACTTCCATGTGATCCGCAGGAGAAGCGGAGGAGTAAAATAAGCTGTTTTGCTGCTTCATATCTGAGTTACCCAATGGCTGGATGGCTTATCCTTGGCCTGTATACAAAGTAACCCTAGCTATCCTTCCATTTTCTACTCTGAACACCCACCATTGCATGAGCTTGCCAAGCTTCTGCACGTTAGGAATGGTTCCAATCTAAGCAACTTTGAGGTGCTATAACCTGACGATGAATGAGCCAACTGTGTCAGCTCAAGCGGATTCTCCAGCAAGTCATTTCAGAAAGCTTTTTGGACTGAATCATTCTGCATGTTTCAGATTTCTTTCTCTAAATAAAAAAATCTAAATTTTGACGGAAATACACACGGCCGTGCATGACCGAACACCCAAAAATCAAGTTTAGAAGGTCAACCTCTTGTCGAAATATGAACTCTTTTGGTGGCATGAGCAAAAAGGACTAACCAATTGAAAATAATATTCCTTTATATCCAATAAAAGAAGATATTAGCATTTGTGTATCTCGAATCAAGCTCAAAATTCTCTTGAGGAGGAGGAGGAGGAGTCTACCAGATAATGAGTCTGAATCATTCATTCAAAAACATTTAAGCTCATATTAATACTTAAAGCTAAGTTAGACCTTTGTCCACTTCCGTCTTTGACTAAGTTAGACCTTTGCTCACACAGACCAACAACCAAGGCATGTTGTTGCGAAGGCAGATGAAGCACAGGCCCTCCTTGTACACTGTTGCTTTCAGTAAACAGATCTCCACAGTAACGCTTGTCGACATTATTCTGGTGCCCACAACATGAGGAATTGTGCAGCCATGGCACTGTGGGCGTGGCCAGTGGTAGGTGGCCACTGCACGGAGAGAGAGACAGAGAGTGTGTCTGCTTTGCATTGCCGCACTCTGACAAGCTTTCCATACACGTAATGTTCACGAGGGGATGACGTGGAGAGATCAGAGCGTAGAATAGAGGAGCTCTTTGTCCAGCGAATGGGAGATCCGACAGTCCTACTCAGAAACAATAGAGACGAAGAACAGATACAAGAGGGAAAACTTCTCATGCGTTTGATCTGATTCATTTGCTGCATGATGAAGAACATGAAGTACGTACGTTTGCCATCAACAAAGCTCTTGTTGTGGTTCTTGAAGTCTTTACGTGCAGCTTTCTTGGAATTCTGCGATCATTGTTTGCCAAACAAAAATAGAGACCTCATACTTAGATTATTCATGTTCTTATAAGCAGGCAGCCACACCACCATTAATCTTGTTCCTGACTTACCACAAAAACCTACTACTCGATGATTGAGTCCATATACTATTTTCTTCTAATTATACACTGGAATGGTACTTTAGACACTCAAAAAAGGGATAGAGCAGGCAAAACACAAAAGGTGGCATTGATCATGGGCAGTGGGGTCCTTCAAGGTGAAAGGGATGTTTGACATGACCAAGGGTGGGTCCCTTTTGAAGCCCCTTTTTTTTTGTGTGTGTGTGTGGGGGGGGGGGGGGGGGGTATAGAAATGCATTTTTCTTTTTGATATAGTCGTATTCTCTAATTACAAGGATAATGTGTGTCAAATCACATCATTAGAACATAATCGACTTCCTCAAATCCCTCACAGATCAATCGTTTTGTATATTACTTCTTTAATGACATACAGTTGGGGCTTACGAGACTCGTAAGATATTAAGTAAACCTTTGACATTAATTCTTATGCATCCAAATCGAAATTTTCTCACCCAACCATTCGTGAAAGCATCAATAATAATCATACGTTCAGTTCTCATGCAAAACGGGATGTGGATTATATATACTTATTTATATTCATTAATAGTCGTCATCATATATACTTAATGCGAAACGACACGTAGTGGATCAAAATAGATTATTGCTTGTAGCCATTATATTTACTTATTTTCTTAATATATATATTATCTATGGACATTTTTAATTGGCTAACAGAATTCAACATCAAGTAGCCACCTTTTTCGATCCTAACAAACCAAAAACAACATGCGAAAATTGTTCTTAACCTATTCAATCGCCACATTATTCTGAATCGAATCGTTTTGATTGGATTGAACTCCAAAATGATGTATGATTGACTCGACTCGAACCGGATTCATAATCCTTGATTTTTGATCGTAATTATGAACCTAATTGTCACAATTGGCCGATTCAAATCGGGAATTAAGCTTCAGAGATGCACGATTTGATTCGTGTTAGGCTCCGATTGAATTTTTCCGACTTAATTTAGCCGAAAAGATCAAAAAGGAGGAGAATTTTGGGGGCGTGGCGTTTACCAATAAATAATATGATCGGAAGCTGCTTCGCTCTCAGAGATATAAAACCGGAACAGGGGAAACAGAGCACGCTCTTTAGTCTTCTCGATCGCAGAAGAGTTAGAGAAATGGAGATCGCGAGGAGGAGCTCCGCTCCGCTTCTTCTTCTTCTTCTTCTTCGTCTTGCCTTCCTGTACTCTCTCCTACTGCAAAGACCCGTTTTTGCTGCCAGGAAGGCATTTTCTTGACTCTCTTCTCCCACTCGTTCCTCGAAAGATCGTATTTTTCTGGTTCTTTGCCTTTTGCCTTCTGAAGACGAATCTTTGACGCAGGCGTATGTGGTGTACCTCGGCGAGCACTCGCACGGGTCCGGATCAGCGTCTTCCTGGGAAGGTTCCAAGAGAGCAACCGAGTCTCACTATGAACTGTTGGGTTCAGTGCTGGAGGAGTAAGCAATTCTAATAGAAATTTTGGATTTTGGTTGTTCTGTCTTGTTCTGATCGGAATATGATGTTGTTGATCGAGAACAGCAAGGAGAAGGTCCAAGACGCAATATTTTACTCCTACACCCACAACATTAATGGCTTTGCAGCTTACCTTGAGGAACAAGTGGCACTGAAGATATCGAGTAGCATTTCGCTTCCTACCCCATTTCCTTCTCCGGTATTCTTCAGATCTTTATACGGTTTCATTCCAACATTGGCTTTTGTTCCTGTCGTAGAGTATCCTGGAGTCGTTTCAGTGTTTCCTAATCGAGGATACAAGCTCCACACCACCCGTTCGTGGGAATTCCTGGGCCTCGAGAGGGATGGCAGAGTTCCAAAGCAATCACTGTGGAGAAAGGCTCGGTTCGGCGAGGACACTATCATTGCAAATCTTGATAGCGGTATCACAATTCGGTTCTAGCTTTGACTTGTTGCTGAAAAGCTCTCATCCCTACTGCCAGAATAACTAGTTCTTTCATAGCTTCTGTAATCGTTGTCCTTTACACATCGTCTACATCACAATGCCATTCCTCATGTGCCATTGATGGGATCTTTTACCTTCTATTTCCTTCTTTGACGATAGATAATTCACTGGTTTATTGTCTAAGATGCTCAGAATTTTCGTTTGC
Source organism: Musa acuminata AAA Group (assembly GCF_036884655.1). Lineage (NCBI taxonomy): Eukaryota > Viridiplantae > Streptophyta > Magnoliopsida > Zingiberales > Musaceae > Musa > Musa acuminata. The sequence goes on along the minus strand of NC_088330.1, from coordinate 3,455,645 downwards.
TGCAACTAGATAAGATAAAGCATTTGATTTGTTGAGGGGGCATTAATTGCCTTCTACTTGGAGTCCTTCACATTAAGTATTTTAATCCAGATTCTGAATCTAACCCATGTTCTATCTATCTGAGATGCGAAGCCCACATGCTGGTCATCGATTTCACAAAACTTGGCGTTTGTCAAAGGAGAACTCACTGATTAAATGCTCTACCAATACAAGCTTTTACTGGTTTTGGTTTGGCATCATCACTCATATGGACTGCAAGCTAAATCTTCTGAGCTCCATTTGATTGTAACTCTGGATGTGTAGGTGTGTGGCCGGAGGCTCAAAGCTTCAAGGATGATGGCTTGGGACCAATTCCATCAAAGTGGAAAGGAATCTGCCAGAATGACTTTGATGAAAGCTTTTCATGCAACAGGTCTATTTCTGCAGTCTTTACTTCCTCAGCTTTAGAATTTATTCTGGACCAATAATTGGTAAAGGCACTGCCCTTTCTAGTAGGTGCATACCACTTCTCCCTGTCTTTCCTCATCTTAAAATCTTGTAGAGAGATAAAGAGTAGAACCATATTACTACTATATAATGAACAGCTTATGAACTCTTTTTGTTCCTCTCTTCATTATGTGTTACTAGCATCACATTACTCAAGAGTCTTTTCCAGAATTGTATTGATCTTGTTAGTTCAATATTTTTCTAGGTAAACAGTAGTAAATCAAGTAGGCTTTGCTGTTTCTGCACCTCTGTCAAGGTATTACTGTTCTTTGTAGACAGTGGGGCAAGAAAGCTCCTATAAATGTATAAAGCATCATGAATATGCACAGTTATCTGGATTCCCATGATCTCAGTCATCCAAATTAGCAGTATCAACCTAAAATGTTCATCTCCTTTATCAGGAGGGAGAAGATTTCATATAGCAAAGTGGCATTCTATTTGCATTGGACATTTTTAATTTCTGAATCTTATGATATAGTACTCCTATCATTAGGCCATCAAAGTGAGTTAAATTCTTGTCAGCTACAGCATATCAGAGTCAATCATTCTTTTCGTTTACAAGTACATACCATCCTAATGTATCCAAATCTGTCTCTAATCCTAAGCACTTCTTCCAGGAAATATCTGGCACAAGAGAACCTTACTGAACGAAAATTTATTAGGAATGACAAAGTTAGTATCCAGTTCAGATGCTTCAGTTTTTTTTTCTTCTTGTTATTTCACTGAAACAATATTAGAATCCATCTGCTAGCACTTATGAATGTTCAATTGTTCCAGCTAAATGTCAGAAGATAAGAAAACAAAAAACAAAAAGATTGTGAAGCAACAATGAGTTACTGTTGCAGTTGTGAAAATATTCCAACACTTGGAGAATATTTACAAGTCCTATGTCTATTTCCGATGATATTTCCCTTTCTTTTAAGAATTGTCTGTTTCTTCAAAGTCCGCAAAGAGGCCAAGGAAGGTGGCTGTAACTTGAGATCCATAAAGAACCTTCAATGTCTTCCTTCATATAATATGGTTCATGTGGCATTGCTTTAATGTGGATCCATTCCTGCTGCAAGAATAGCAGCAAAGAAGGAACACTTCTTGCCCATGTCTACAGGAGCCAGCTTGGTGTCCCAATAGAATACAACTCCAGAGGGTCTGCACAATCCACCATACCATTCTTTTCTACTTTGGAAAGCAGCACTCCATGTTCCAGATCCAAGTATTTCTGAGTTATCATTAATTGTTCTTTATATCTTTGACTTTAGATCGGCAGATCTCTCCATCCAATCACACATATTTTAGTAATTCCAGAAAGAAGATATTACAAAGAAGAAGACAAAGAAGACAATTCTACATATCAGCTTACTCATATACGCTATATATACGTGTACACGTACACGTATACATAATGTATACTCTTACATGTTTGCTGCATTCACGCATGCAGCATTGTAGAAACTATCATGGCAGCTTCGATCGAAACAATGGATCTGTCACTTGGATCAGCTTCTGGTTCGTTGCAACATATGATGGATCTTGTGAGGCCTTCTCTCATCTCTACCAATCTCGAATTCTTGGCTGCAGGAAGCTGATCGGAGCGAGGTACTTCAACAAGGGCTATGAAGCCCTGGTTGGGCCGCTCAACGCCACCTTCAAGTCTCCGCGAGACTACGACGGGCACGGGACGCACACCCTCTCCACCGCCGGCGGCGGGTTCGTGCCGAGCGCCAACATCTTCGGCTACGGCAACGGCACGGCCAAGGGCGGCTCCCCCGGCGCCCGGGTCGCTGCGTACAAGGTATGCTGGCTGCCGGTGAACGGCAGCGAGTGCTTCGACGCCGACATCCTGGCCGCCTTCGACGCGGCGATCCGTGACGGCATCGACGTGATCTCCGTCTCGCTGGGTGGAGACCCGGTGGACTATTTCCAGGATGGGCTGGCCATCGGGTCGTTCCACGCTGTGAAGAAGGGGATCACGGTGGTCTCCTCCGCCGGCAACTCGGGGCCGAACCTTGCCACCGTCTCAAACTTGTCTCCTTGGATGTTTACTGTGGGAGCAAGCACCATGGACAGGCAGTTCCCCTCTGTTATTGTCTTCGACGACAAGAGGATTAAGGTTGTGTTCCATCGTATCGACTCTGCTTTTGTTCACCAGATCATCACATGTCCTTGACATGCACACCCGTCTCACTCTTTCTTCCGTGTTCACAGGGAGAGAGCCTATCACCCAAGGGATTGCCAGGCAAAAGGCTCTACCCATTGATCAGCTCTGCAGAAGCCAAACTGGTCAACGCATCAGCACGGCAGGCGTAAGTGAACAGTCATAAAGTCCCCCTCGATGCAACATGATCGTTAAAATGTGGCAACTACAAATTTACATGCTCGATCTTTCGATTCTGCAGTAGGTTGTGCTACTTGGGATCTCTGGATCCAGCAAAGGTGAAGGGGAAGATTGTTGTATGCCTCCGCGGCATCACTGCGAGAGTGGAGAAGGGAGAGGCAGTTCATCAGGCTGGTGGCATTGGAATGGTTCTTGCAAATGATGTCGACAACGGGAATGAAATCGTAGCCGACGCGCATGTCCTCCCTGCAACTCACATCACCTACTCTGATGGCCTCACCCTCTTCTCCTACCTCGGAGCCACCAAGTAAGCCTTCCTTCATCCTCTGCAATGAACCATAGTCTTGTAACTTTGACGGTCTGGAAACTTATGTTCTGCAATTAGGTCACCGCTGGGTTACATTACGAGGCCGAAGACAAAGCTCGGAGCAAAACCAGCACCGTTCATGGCAGCATTCTCCTCCAAAGGCCCAAATACCATCACTCCTGAGATCCTTAAGGTTTGTACCTTCTCATGGTTGGTGATGCAGCGCTTAATTCCATTGTTTAGCTGAACGAACACCTTCCCCATTGCGTGCAGCCTGATGTCACTGCACCAGGTGTGAGTGTTCTTGCTGCCTACTCTGGCGCAGTCGGGCCTACGGGTCTTGTCTTCGACGGTCGTCGTGTTGCCTTCAACGCCGAGTCCGGCACCTCCATGTCCTGCCCCCACATATCTGGAGTTGCAGGCCTCCTCAAGACTCTCCATCCAGATTGGAGTCCCGCTGCGATCAAATCTGCAATTATGACAACCGGTAAGGATTCTGCGTAATCCTCGATCCAAGCTGCTACCTTTGCCACAAGCTTGATTTCCTCTCTCTCGACGCAGCGAGGACACGGGACAACATGAAGGAGCCGATGCTGAACTCATCCTTCAACAAGGCCACCCCGCTCGGCTACGGCTCCGGCCACGTACGGCCGAACCACGCCATGGATCCCGGCCTGGTCTACGACATGACTACGACCGACTACTTGGACTTCCTGTGCTCCCTCGGCTACACCACCGCCCAGCTCGCCATGTTCAACGGCGGACCGTACGCGTGCCCCTCCACGCCTCTTCACATCAGAGACCTGAACTATCCGTCGATCACCATCCCTGACCTGCAATCCTCCACGAAGGTGGCTCGCGTGGTTAAAAACGTTGGCCCGCCGGGCACGTACGTGGTTCGGGTGGTGGAACCGAGAGGCGTCTCGGTCACCGTGAGCCCGGCAAGCCTTACGTTTGAGAAGGTTGGTGAGGAGAAGAGATTTGAAGTCACTGCGGGGATCAAAGAAGGGAAGACAGATGGTGGAGGGTATGTGTTTGGTGGGCTGATATGGTCGGATGGCAAACACTATGTGAGAAGTCCACTGGTGGTGAAGTGCTCCAGCAGCTCATCGGAGCCTTGAGAATGACAAGGGATAAGATAGTAGTAGGATTCTGGCATTCTTTTCTTGTGGTTTTGTGATTCTTGTGCACTGGATTTGTGCCAGTCTGGTGGTTGGATTCATTGGAAGATGAATAAAGCTTCACAAGATCTAGCTTTAGCCGAATTCTACCATTTCTTCTGTCTGGTACACATGATGTGTATGTAATATTTGAATGGAAGTATATTACAAAGAAACTTATAAGACAGAAATGAAAACATATACATATAATAAATACTACTTAAACTTTAAAGGTTATTTTAGAGAGAATTTTTAATTTGGTTGATTTTTTTTAAATAAAATGCTTGTATTTTGAGTTTTTTTTTCTTCGATCGGTACTCTTCTTTTATTTTTTTTTCCACAAACAATATGTTTATTTAAAAATGTTTAAAATACTCTTAAATTTTTATTTATTTTTTTTTATCAATTGTAAATTATTACAGTATTTTCATCTGGCTCGTTTATAATATTTTTCAATAACGTTTATAGTGTACCGAAAACACTAAAATATACTATAAATGTTATTGAAAAATATTATAAGTGATGTCATATTATACATCTTTGGACTATTACAATATCATATTTTTAAACTTATAATTGGAAATAGGAGTTTATTTGGATCATTTAATAGTATTTTTGAGCAGATTTGATGGTGTTTTTATTGTGGTGGCTAATATAAAACCGTAACTCAAACAAATAATTTTGATTCTGTTTTGAATCGATCAAACATCTCTGTAAATAATAAATTTGTTCCTCCTTCCAACAACATGATGATAAAAAGTTAATCGAAAGAGTATTTTAAAAAACTAAAAAATTAAAATTAATTTTTTTTAAAAAAAATTAAAATTGAAATTAAATATTAAATATAATCGTAGATTGTAGAACCAAAACCGTCGGATCTAAAATTAAGTTATCAGAAAGGGCTTTTTCGCATTAAAACCCAAACAAGTTTAGTAATGGCTTCATGGCCCAACCATGATGAGTTGTCTTGCCAAACAAGTCCACCCTACGGGTCGGGTACAGATTAATGCATTGGTGGAGATTTCTGAACCCGAACCCGAACCCGATTACAAGCGGCCTCTTCCTGAAAACTTCACCTATTCTGCCATGTCTTCCCAATTGTGTTCTATTTTCCGCTTCGATTCCCCTTCCAACAGGTAATTACTCCCTCTCTTCTGCACAAGATCATGTTTCTCATTTGGATTTTGTTCCATGATTCTTCTGTGACATTCCTTGCCCCTCGCGATCCACTCGCCGATTGCCTGCAATATTTCCCTTGATACGTTCCACCAGATCCCTCCCTCTCTTCCCCCTTTTGATATCAGTCGGATCAAAATTTGAGATTTCTATGTTTCGTTGCTGAAAGTTCAGATTTTGACTTGTTTTTTCTTGAAAAGGTGAGATCTTGGCATCTGGTTTGCGCCAAAGCTAGGGTTTTGGTCCGCGGGAATGGATCAGCAGCCTGGCCACCCCGCCCCTCCGGTGATCGGCGTCGCCACCGGGGTCCCCTATGCCGCCGCATCGGGCACCTACCAGGCTTACCAGAACCTTTACCACCAGCAGCAACAGCAGCAGCAGCAGCAGCTCCAGATGTTCTGGGCCGACCAGTACCGCGAGATCGAGCAGACGACCGACTTCCGGAACCACAGCCTGCCGCTCGCCCGGATCAAGAAGATCATGAAGGCCGACGAGGACGTGCGCATGATCGCCGCCGAGGCTCCCGTGGTGTTCGCCCGAGCCTGTGAGATGTTCATCCTGGAACTCACCCACAGGTCGTGGGCTCACGCGGAGGAGAACAAGCGGCGGACGCTGCAAAAGAATGACATTGCGGCGGCAATTAGCCGCACTGATGTGTTTGATTTTCTCATCGATATCGTGCCGAGGGAGGAAGGGAAGGAAGATGTTGCCCACGCTCTTGGAGCCCCACCTTCTGACCCCCTCTCCTACTACTATGTCCCAAAGTAGCAGCGGAGGCAATGTGAATCTGAGTAATTCCTCTGCATTCTCGTTTGCATGAATGGATTAGTGTGATTATAGACTTAGGTTATGGGGTTAAGCCTGTTGTAATGATGTCAACTGAAACCTAATTTCGACTAGAACTTGCTTACCATGGCTGGTGACTAGTTCTTGGTGGTGGTTTTATTGCATGTAATTTTATGACAAGCATATGTTATCTGATGTGCTGCTATAGAACTTGATTCTTTTAGGTTCGTTACCTGTGGATTAGCTAGAATCGCATCATTAGATTGATATCAATGGAACATTTACTTGCACAAGCATTTTGAGCAAAGAATTAATTGACATAAGGAGCTTGAGAGATTTTATCACTAGTGTATGTGATGTGTGCACTTGCAAGCACACCACGAATGATGTGAATTAGAAACTTGCTTACACATTTTCTTTACTTTTCTTAGTCGAATGTGTTAGAACTATCTATATGTTCATGACGAGTATGACAATTAGCTAGTCACTGATATCTTATCTTTCTGCTCTATATAATCTTCCACACATGAAATGAGTGATATGTTATCTTTCTGATCTATGTAATTCAGGTGGTGTTCGTATTGCTTTTGCTAAAGCAATTTGTTTCCTTGTTTCAGTATCCTCTATATTTAGCTGATGTTGATGTCCATGTTCCTTTCTTGGATAGAGTAGGAAGTATGGTATGGACATCTGGTGAAACAGATGTGTCAAATGTGGGATAATTTACACTTGAATTCAAGTAAGGGAGGAATGGTTTCCGCATTCAAAACTTAAAAGTCATGAAAACTGGATATAATAGTGCTATTTAGTCAACGAAGCTCATTCTCTTGTTAGCATCTTCATATTGGAGAATCAGTACCTTGTTCTGAGTTTATGGGTTGTTGTGTTCTGGAGCATATGCCTTTTTTTTCTTTATATTATCCACTGGTTTGGAACATTATTCTTAATTTTATTGGTTTTAGCTGATTTTTTGGAACCTAATTTGGTTTAAAAGTGAAACCTGCAACTGGTCGTGCTCTGCCTTTAAGTAAATGGAAAAGAAAAAAACGACGACAGTTCTTAGGTGATGATGTGCCAATGATCCATTGACTCTCTCAGTTTGGTACATGTTCTTGTTTGTTTATACTGAAATCATTTATGTTGTATACTCGTTTTTGGTAGATGAGAATGTTATCTTTTATGAACAGGTCATGTAGTTTTTGCACTGTTTCTTTCGGTTTCTTCTCTTGACATCACTGGGTTTATTAGTTTTCCTGGGAATATTGTGGTAATGTTAATGCATATGGAGGATTAAGGAAACTAGGCCATGCAGGATAGTCCCTGTGAGATGCGAAGTTAAAGTTATCAACTGCAGTAATTGTTCAAGTTCTGAAGTTCAAATGTTTCAAGGCTTAGTTGGATGTGGTAATATCGACTGTCAAGCAATGTCATGAAGTTTGAATGAACCAGTCATTTGGTCTTTTGTAATTGGAACAAAACTTTCTTTGGTATGTTGTTGTTTGACTGATATCATTAATCTCATTGAGAAGTACGTGTCAATAATTTCAAAAAAGTTCCTGCTAACTTCATTTTGAAACACAACTTGTTGTTGTCGGAATATGTTCTTTTGCGGCTTCGAGGGTTCTTATGTTTGACCCTTCTATTCATACATGCTTTGTACTTTCTTGATCTTGTGGTGGTGAGATATGCATTATTTGTGCCCTTTGTGAATGGAGACTTGAACTTGTTGTCGGAATATGTTCTTTTGCAGCTTCGAGGGTTCTTATGTTTGACCCTTCTATTCATGCATGTTTTCTACTTTCTTGATCTTTTGTGCCCTTTGTGAGTAGAACTCCAAATGGAGACTTGAACTTGTTGATCATGATATGTGATGGACATGACCTTTTGTGTAACTCATGGCAAGCATGTTCTTGAATCCTGTACTTAAGATCCAAAGGTCTCAATATTGATCCTTATATCCGGCATATGGATTGGTACCATTTTTCTTTGCTTTTGTTTTTGGCTGATACAGGTTGGTATATATATTCTATTACATCGGTAGATTACCCAAAATGTTAGTGTTAAGAGGCTCTCTATAGTCTTCTTAACCAACCAATCTGAATGATTCGTCTTACGGAACAGTATTTTTATTTCCAAGCAAATAGATTTTAGACTTCAATCTAATTAGTTAATTGAACCGATTAAGGATTTATTTTTTTTTCGATTTACTGACTCAGCATATGATACTATATATGGCAATACAGTCAACGATACGTGGACAAAACCCAGTCGGGCCACGTGGACATCGATCCAACGCAGTCATGAGAGAATAAAAATATCGTTGCCGTCAAAAGATCAAATAATACGAAGAAATAGGAAAAATATCGAGGACTTATATGAAAAAAAAAATCGACCGCCACATCGTCGTGGGACCCACCTCTTGGGTCCGCGATCTCACGACGCGGCTCGGCTTCCCGGTTACCCCGTCGAAACAGCTGATCCATAAAGGTCGATGGCCTCGGCGATCTCGTTGGCTTGCTCGAAGCTTACATTGGATCGGTACGTCCTCGAAAACCCCGGGTGAGAACAGAGATCGTTCCATGCTATGATCCCTCGATCGCATTTTGGATGTTGTGCTTACCTTCGGGAGGCATTTATTAACTTTTGGTGTTTCCCTCTTTGTTCTCTTGATCGCTGGTTGAAAGGCTTGACTTTTGTTGGGTTTTTGTTGCTATTTCGTAAAGATTTGATCTTTCTATTGCGTTTTTGTGCTTTGAGACTCCGATTCTTGACCCTTTTTCTGTTTCTAATTTGGAGGAAATTTGCCCCATTTCCTTCTTTTGGAGATTCGGATTAAGCACCATCAGAATATGCTCGTGTCTGTATGAATCTGTCGATTTGGAACCAAATTATTACCTATTTCGTAACGGTTTGTGTCGACCATCATTCCTGTAAAAGGTTGTTTCGATTAATGACAAGGTAGTGCTAGATTGTTTTGAGAATGATGTACCAATTAGAATGTTCTACCCTGATCGTGTTCAGGCTTATCTGATCTCTTATTTAGCTCCAGTTATCTTTGATTTAGCTCAAATTGTTCGGTATAGTCCGGGACTATAACAGTATAAATTATTGTAGTTTGATCTTCTTACATTTTGCATGAACTCATTTGACTTCTGATGGTTGTTTCAGCTGTTGAAAAAGAGTCATCTTCTTCGGGCTTTGTGGTGTCTCTGAAAACAAATGTTTTAGGATTATGCAGTCATGCTTTCGTTTTCTTCTGTTGTGTTTAAGACATTGAATGGCTTTGAGATCACATTCATATATATGAACGGGCTCAAATAGAATTACTTACCCATCTTATTCATTCTTTTCTAATGACTTGAGAATGTAGGTCAAGAGAAATCTGTGATCAAAATTTGCTGAAGCAGGGATGAGCGGTCACAGCTATGATCATGAGAAATCTACCTCGAGTAAAGATAATAGTTATTTTTGATCAATCAATTTTACATTGAAAATTTCTGATTGCTTCAAACTATACTTGTCATGGATATTGTATTGACGGGAAATGCCATGTAGATAAAGTCTCCAAAGTTATCAAAAAGTGCATTATGTTTGTGAGACCAGGATGCAAATTGTATAAGACTTATTTATTCTTTCAAGATATTTGGAAGGAGATTTAGCCATCATATGGCCACAAGATAGTTTACAACTCATCTTATTTTCTCTATATGTTCAATTCATTTTATCATTTACATATTATACTGGATCAATTAATTATCTAAGCACCATATTTGCTTCTTTTACAAATGGAGTATTATATTGAATTATATATGATTATTTTTTTATCTGTAGTTTTGTCTGGACACACTTGCTCAATTATATATATATATATATATATATACACTACACACAAAAAGACAATTTAATTATTTCATGAGGCATGAATTGGAAAAGAGATATCTCTTCACATGGTTGAGTATACTGCTTGACAACTTTATATATGAAATACATATTTGAATATTCTTACCAATGGCTTTTGTTATGAGCCAAAGGACTTTATGCTCCAAATTTTGAGATTGTTTTGTCTGAAAATTATGCTTCAGTCTTCTGCTGGTTTTATGGGATATGAAGGACTAATCTTATTTTTGTAACAGGTAAGAGGCAAAAATTGAAGGAGTTGTTGCTTAAAAGTGATAACCGTATTTGTGCTGACTGTGGTGCCCCTGATCCGAAGTGGGCGTAAGTCATGACTGCAAATTTACTCTTAATTCATCTTGTTTTCTTATAACCTCAATATTATTGTGGGCTTTCAAATCTCAATATTCTTAATATTATATATATATATATATATATATGAAACAATAATGATTTAAAAGCTGGTATTCACATATTTGCAATATACTTTCATAGGCATGTTGATGAGTTAAGTAAAGCCCATTCTATGCATAATATTTTGCTTGTGTCTACAGGTCTGCCAATATTGGGGTATTTATATGCCTAAAATGTAGCGGTGTACATAGAAACCTGGGCACACATATCTCAAAGGTAGCATTCAGTATTGATGACATAGATACTTGAATACTAGTTGATCATTCACATTCCATGAACTAATGTTTTTGTTTTTTAGAAAATGCACGAATGTTTTAATATCAACTAATTGAGTACTGATGACACAACATAGTCGAGCTTTCGATTTTTTTTGTATTTTTAACTATGCATGCATATTTGGTTCTTTTATTGGTGAAAATCCATCCATCTAATCTAGAAAGTTATTATCTTTTAAAAAATATGTACGTCTTCAAATATGTTGTTTGACATTATTCTTTTCCAATCAACAACGGAGATGTTCTCGATCTCAGTTTATCAACACTACTTTATCAAGATGATTCTATGACTCTACAATTTGCTTTTTGTTTCTTAAAGCTTCATTCTTAATTCTTCCACTATGTCGGGATCATGACTCAGGTTCTGTCCGTAACATTAGATGAATGGTCTGATGTGCAAATCAACTCTATGATAGAAGTTGGTGGAAACTCTTGTGCCAATGCAATTTATGAGGCTTTTCTTCCTGAGGGATATGGCAAGCCTAACTCAGATTCCAATTATGAAGAAAGAGCAAATTTCATTAGGTAATTGATAATAAAAGGACGACTTGTAATGTTTCTCCCACAGAGTGATTGAGCCCTCAAGCAATACAACTTTTCTGGAGTTAACAGGTCCAAGTATGAGTTGCAAGAATTTCTCAAACCAAGTCTACGTATTGTTCCTTCAAAAAACACTTCAACAACCTGTGGTTCTGGGAAGGACAGTGGCAGTGTTTCTGGTTCAGCAAGTGTAAATAAAACAGTACGATCTAAACATATCATGTTATTATAAAATTGAAAAAATATATTCCTCTATCTACGTTACCTTAACAACATGATCCTGGATTAGTCTCAGGCAGGGATGGTGGAGTTCATTGGCATACTGAATGTTAAAGTGATTAAAGGCACTAATTTAGCAGTTAGAGATGTGCTAAGTAGTGACCCCTATGTTGTTTTGACTCTTGGACAACAGGTGAGTTTTCAATTGTTAGCATGAAAACGTTTATTTGTTTAGTTATTTTTCTTATCTAAGGTTAGTTAGATGATGGATTTCTGCAGAGAGCCCAGACGGCTGTTATTAAGAGCGACCTGAATCCAGTTTGGAATGAGGAGCTTAAACTATCAGTTCCTCAAAACTATGGAGCCCTGAAAGTGGTAAGAATTATCTCTGCTTCAGTTCTGCATCATGTCACACAGATCAAGTTCCAATTTTCAGACAGATTTTTTACTAGGTTTTAGATGTCAATTTCTATAGTTTGAGGAAATATTGCTCTTTTTGAGTTCATCCTTGCATTCATGAGCTTCTCAATATATGATTCAATGTAGGACTTTAAGATAGTCTAATGCTCACAGATGACCAATCATATTACGTACTAGAATCTGATTCCACAACAAATCTGAATTGTGTAACATGATCCAATGATGTCCAATTGTTTTTCTTCAAAAAATAAAAACCACTAACATGTTATATCTTCACCCTAAAATATGAGCTCACAAAGTTCATGGTATAATATGCTAAAATACACCAATTCACTGGCTTTTCTTTTTGTTTGTGTTTCTAATGTTGATCCAAAACACTGTCTTGCTTAATATTAATTCAGAAGTCAGCTATATTCCAATCTGCTTAGCACCAAAAATTATAAAGATTTATGGAGTGATGCATCTGACTGGATTAGTAAGATGTCTTTTTCAACAAATATAGATTCTTGATTCCATTTTGTTCACTGAACAGCAAGTATTTGATCAAGACGTGCTCTCTTCCAATGATATAATGGGTGAAGCTGATGTGAACCTCCAGCCGATGATCACAGCCGCTACAGCATTCGGTGATCCTGACTTGCTTGCTGACATGCAAATTGGGAAGTGGCTGCAGTCAAATGACAATGCTCTCATCAGAGATAGCATCATCAACATCATTGATGGAAAGGTTAAACAGGAGGTGTCACTGAAGCTACAAAATGTTGAATCTGGAGGGATCGATCTAGAACTGGAATGGATTCCCTTGGCCCAATAAATCACTAACACTATCATAATCCGAAATCTATCACCATTTTCCTTGACTTTGCGACTGCTGCATAGTGAACTGTAACATGCATAAATGGTGATTCATTCTTCTGTTCCGATAATTCTGTGCCTGTCTGTCTCAATTTGGATCATCCTGGATATATTTTGTCTGTCGGTAACAATTTTAGAACATCAAATATATCCATGAATGTTGTCTCCATTTCAGAAGCTGGCAAATGGTAATCTATATTTAGTCAATTCTGGTTATATATTGTGCCATGCATATCCCAAATTGATAACAAAGAAATCTTATGTCCATCAATTCACCTATTAATTTTTGTTTGATAAAGATCATATTTAAAGTAGTACATACATTTAGGGAGGGGAATAGACCAGCTAATTGGTCTGTCAATTTTAGCTAATTTTACCTGAAAATCTAAATGTATTCTGAAAGAAAAATTGGCCTTCTGGTTTGAACATTATATTAAACTTCAACTCACAGATCTTTATTTAAATTTTGAAGAAATATAATTTATCTCTTGCTTGGAAAAAAAAAAAATATCACATACAAATATATCATTAGAAAAGTTTTCATGTTAAAATGTCCCATCAATTGCCGATCTTTTTTCCGATCATATATATATATATATATATATATATATATATATATATATATATATATATATATATATATATATATATATATATATATATATATATATATATATATATATTCCCAAAATTAAAGCAGTCATTAACCTACGTAAATCGACATGTTTGACGAGGGATTCAAGCAAATCGGCTGCCGTCCACAACACTTTCGACGGCCGCAGAAGCACACCTCCGTGGATTGCAATGCGCGATCCAATCAAAGGCAGGACCACGGATGACCTGCCACGTGCCCTATTGGACGATTCTTTGTGCAAGGGCCACTGGACCGTATCTCCTTCACTAATCATCTTCGGTTTCACCATCCTTTGCACCATATCTCCACCGGTCATCCTCAGTTACACGCTACATTGGGAAAAGACAATATTATACCCAATTCATATCTTAAATTGATAGAGAGATATTGGAAAATTGATATTGCGATTTTCTATTGAAGTGGATCTTGCACTCCTCTTTCTTCATCCTACTCTAAATCAAGGAGCTTTAGACTTGGAGAGAGAGCGAAACCCCCATAGGGCACAATGTAAGGTTTATTTTGTTTTAGTTTATTGAGTGGTGTTGTTTCTCCTTTTTTTTTAGATTTAATTAAATTTTAATGCTCTAATCGATAATAGATCAACAAAATGATGTGTACATATTACAATGAGCTAATGCATGCATGCATGCATGCCTAAAGTATCAATAAGATGAATGATCAAAAGTCCCAGCCACTAAGATGAAGGTTTGTTGATCAAATTGCCAGTGGGTATATCACAAGCCAAACTACAACTTCCAAATAAACATGTGCTGCTTATATTGATCTATAAAGCTGCAGTTCATACATCACACTACCATGATAACAAAGATTCTTTGAATGAGGTCCAAAGAAGAGAAAGCCACATAAGAACTCGCATTACTGGGCAAGCCAAATAGACCAAAGATGGAACTTCAGGAACAAGGATCAAGCCAAATAGAAAATACCTGACTTTCTACTAATCTAATAGCTTGTTCGAAAATAGAGACCAATCTTACACTTATGATAGTAATCAAAGGATCTGATGCCAAAGCCACTCCACAGATCAATTCTCGATAATAGGGAATACTTATCAAGTATAATTAGAATCTAAACCCACCTTCAGCCGATCTCCACTGCATATTTCAAATACAGAGAACTCACAGTCAACAATCCTCATGGTGAAGCGTTAACATGGACAGGGGAGGCTGCATCTTCTTTTGCAATGGCAACATAGTTCACCGGAGCAGTTGGCCTGTTACTGTTGTCTCTCTTCCCATCCCTGCTTAAAGATGGAGGACCACTGCTGCCACCCTGATGGGAGTTGAGAGATAATCTTCGTGTAGCGGTTCCATTTGGTGCACTTCCATTAGAACGTGGACTGATCACCTTCTTGGCACCAAGTGGACGGACAGGGCTTGGCCTTGAACCAAACATGGCTTCTTGTTCTGTGGCAAGTTGCTCGTGGAAACGCTTCTGATCCTGGAAAATATAGACATCAAGGAAAGAGGGGCCTCATGAGTTTTGTCTGAACATAGAAAGGGATGAAGATTGCCTAATATCAAATGGGCCAAAGCATACCCTCTGTTTTCGTTTTTCCTCCTCCCTGTCCTGTCTTAGCATGTTATACTCATCGAGCATTGCAAGGAGGGAAACACCATCATACATAAAGGACATGTCGTGATCCTGCTCCCACGCCTTGGTCTTTGCAACTAGTGTGTCAACAAGAGCTAAAAAACCACAGCATCATCAGTCATTTAAAAACTGTAACATAACCAGCTAGACAAAAGTTAAACTACACATCAGAAGTTAATGGTAAAAGTTATAGCACAACAAATATCTACCATATGTCATGTTTCTTGTATTAGGTAACTACCAGGATACTTTTGCTTGCGAAGCAGAGTAGCCCTGATCAGCGCAATTGCCCTATTACCACAGTAGTTCTTAGCAACTTGTAGAAGAAACATCAGAATCATCATTGATTTTTTAAACAAATGGTACAGTTGTTTTCTGCTTTCTATTACATAAAAAACTAATCTCTTATTTGGTTCGACAGCCAAGAAGCAAGGAGAGGGGAACAGACAACGTACTAAAGATACAAGGGGTCAGCTCCAAATTAATCCATTTGCTTGCCAATCGGTAACAGAATACAAGTTTGACATATTGGAAAGCCAAGCTGGAATAGTTTGAAACATAAATACTCAAGGAGCCATATGACATTTCTATGATGAAAAAAAACATTCACCAACACTAAGATTATTCCAATTAATAAAGAAATATAGTGCACCTGGTCTGTAAGAGATGTTTGTTGCGATTAAAAAGGATCCTAAACATGAAAGATCTTTTTATGTATTATTTAATGTCAATGATCAAACTATAGCAAAGCATGTATTGTCTTCCCTGCCTCAGGAAATGCATGTACTCTCTTTATTTTAGAAGCAAAACTATTATTGTCAGAAAAATTGATACACAGCCATCTTATTTGAGGAAGTAGAAAAATGGAAAAGGTGATTTATTTGAACATATTTGCTGAAATACCTGGAATTTTATTAACCAATATGCGAGCTTTTTCTGCACGCTTGAGGTTAAGGTGTGCACCACGGCTTGAATTATATCTGTTCTGATCCTGGAAAAGTAAAACTACAAATTAGGGGGTCAGAATTTGGTGGAATATCAAGCCTGAATCAAGAGAACTGCCTGGGCTACGAAAATGAGTTTCTTGCAAAAAATCTTCGTTACTCCAATTAACTTCTCAATTTCAATTCTTGGAGAAAGCTAAATGGAATAAAAGGCTGGATTCTGGAAAATAAAATTTTAGACTAAAGCATGTATGTATACTGATACTCAACACTAGACCCTAGCAAATTGTAACAAAGCTATACATTTGTCAAATTATTCATTATACATACACTTGAACTGTAAAGTGACACTATTAGCTAGAGAAAATAGATTACCATATATTAGTATCAACGGAAAAAAAAAAAGGAAAAAAGAATGCCTGCCAGTAAAGTTTATGAAATCAGAAAGGAGTTCCCACTGGTTATCCCATGCGGTAGGGATAGTGCTCTTTTTGGGGGGTGGCTGGGGCTGATTGGTTGCTGGTGTCTTTTTCACCTCATCAAACGAAAAATAGAAAAGAAAGGAATATCAACTAGGTTTCTAGATGTCAAACAATATAATAAATATAAAAGTACAGCATAAAAATACAAATATTAGGAAATTGGTGTGTGCAGGCAACAATGTGCATGGCATATAGTGAGCACTGTTAAGTGAACCAGTTTTGACTAGAAGAATAAGGATCCCATTAACAGCAAAGAAGGCATATAATTTGCAAATCAGCAAATCAGCAGCACTGAGCATGATATACAACAACATCCTAGATAAAAGAAACCCATGTCATGGCATCCAAGATAAAAATGCATGATTGCCTCAGAATGCCAAGATTATATAGACTTTAATAAGATATTATGTAAGTACCCGGTTGTAGTCTTCAAGCCAGCTTTCTTCTTCACATGCTGACATCCATTTTTCAACCCTTTCTAATATATCTTTCCTGCTTAAGGCCTCCTCTTTGGCTTTTAATATTTGATTATCCATGTCTGCTAGTAACTCCAAAGGTTCAAAATTTCCGGAATCAATTAGAGCCAATATTTTTTCTCTGGCAGCTGCAGAATCTATCTCAATGTGAGCACGGGAATAAATATCTTCAAGTTCAATTTGTTTCTTGAAAGCTATTTCCTTCATCTTGCTTGCCTTTAGCTGGTCTAATCTTTCGACTTCAACTTCAGCCTTCACACATTAATATAAAGCCATACAATAAAACAAGTAATTTCTAGGTGTTCTATCACCCGAGAAAGATAAATTTAGCATTGCCTTAATATTTTCAGAAATTCTCAACTCATGAAATTAACTAACCTGTTCAATTAGATCAAGGGTCAGAGCTCCAGGAACAGTAACCTCATCCACTGTACAATTAGTGTTACATGTAACATGGCTGAACAAGTTCTGTTCCTCCATTGGTGTATCCATCAGATTCCAAAGATCATGTAGCTGAGCAGCAAGCTCTTGAAGCTGAGAATCATTGTGATAGTGTGAGCAAATATCAATTTATAATATGTATATATCTATAGTTCCATACTGCCCATCAGAAATGTTTGGGTGATAGATTCAGAAAAGCATAGTTAAGGAGAAAAATACACAATTTGAAGTCTACAAATCATAGTATCAAATTCTCTATGTTTAGTGGCCCATGCGCCCTGGATATTTCTTTTAAAGAGAAGTGTAGAGATTTCAACTGATCTCTGTCTGGAAAATGATACAGTGGCATAATTTTAAATCAGACCTTTTTAACATTTTGAGATTCTCTAATAGATCAACCCATATATTTTATAGTATTTACCCCTTGCTTGAGGAAGGCCAATTAAAGAGAGAAGACAACCTAAATTTAGCTAAAAGGCCAAAGAAAAACTAGGAAAAAAACCAAAGGTATAGCTAAATGAAGGTTGTGATAGAATAGACAGTTAGTCATGAAGTATATGGATATTCATAGCAACAGAATACAAAAATGAATACATTTATTACATATTAATGGAGTTGTCTTAATCTAAAGTATATACAACTAACAAGAAACAAAAACGAAAAAAGAATGCTGCATAAATACCAAAGATACAACAAGAAATCCAATATAGCATAAACCAAAATTTGACCATCTGCATGAATTTGATTCAAAATCATGTTCTTAAAGTGTTAAACATTGTTGACTCCTTGGCTTTACCTTTTGTAGTCGCATCTTTTTATCCTCTTTAAGTCCAATGACCATTCCCGAGAGCTTGGATAAAGTACCATCACTAATGCTCTTCGATTGCACTCCAACAGAGTCATTTAAGCTAGGATGAACTTCAGTTATGGTACTGAAGAAATCCAGACCCATGACTGCACAGAGATCATGCACTGTGCTGACAAAGTCAAGAACCTTTTGCAGTCTATCACTCTGCAAAGGTAGCGACAAAGATTTTAGCACACATCATGGTCTCAAAACATATTACAGAAGATAATATAACAGAGAACCTTTTCTCTCTGAAGTTCCTGAAGTTGTAACTTGTACTCATCCAGCTTCTTCAGTGACAAGTCTTCCTCATCAACAACTGGTGTCTCTATTTGCTCACCAAGTTTTAAAGTACCAGATATTTCCCCATGTATTTTCTGAATCTGTAATAATGTATTATCAAATTCTTTTATCCTCTCCTCTTTCTGATTGCATAATTGTTCCACAACTGGTGCTATAGCTACTAGTTGCTCCTTGATTGTACCAGAGGACTGATCTTGCTGCAGAAGACCATATAAGAATCAGCATCAAAGGCTAAAGTAACCTGTATCACAAATGCCATTAATTGAATATAGAAAACTTTTGCAATTACTTTTTTTTTGTGTTTGCATTTCTAACCTATGGGTGGCATTTGGTCGTGTAGACCGAATTCCATACTTCAAAATACAATGGATTTCTGCTATGCTGTATAACCACTTAGAGCAATACAGTTGGAAAAAAAAGGCACCTCGGTAGCATCTTTTTCAAGTTGTTACTTGTAAATACTAGATATTAGTAGTAGGAAGCATGCAGAGTTATATAGTATAAAACACAGAAGGTCAGTAGATCTTATTTGATCAAGGAAACTTTATCAAATGCTTTCTCCAAAAAGGAATAGATGCTACTGAGGTACAGAGGTCTAATGCATTTAAAATGGTTACTCCCTCTTGCGGTGCTCACAACAGGAAGTATATCGACCTTCAAAAAGTTGTAGCAGTCACTCTGATCATTGAAGACAAGAATAGTGTGGAAAAGGTCTCTGTGCATAGCACTTTCACATCTATACAAAAACATCGGTAGGTAGAAGTCCAGGCCTCCTTCGATAATGAAGATGGACCATATATTGCAGACCACAGTCCAGCCCGGTTGAGGTGCCTTTCAAGCCTAATGGCCGGAATACAAGATCCTTTTGTTTTCCAGCCTATACATACAGCATCTCTGATACGGCTAGGCAAACTTGTGTGCTACTTCCAAAACATGTAGAGAGTAACTCCAATTAACAATAGATGCAACTCATATAAAGGCCATGGGAATTTTTCATCATAGAAGACATTCCTGAGCCTACAGTTACAATTACCACCACGGGTCCTTTTTCAAGACGTCAACATAAATAGTTGAAAGGTTTCTTAACACTAGATTGCACTAGCTACCACTATGAATTTAGGGAAAAAAAAAATCCGTTGTACAATGCAGGTAAATTCATGCTCATCATGATGCATCAAGAAATAAATTTCTGATGGACATTGGGACCACAGTTGTTACCAACAACATGGAGCCTGCTGGGTCATGGAATAAGTAGTACAGTTACAGCCTATGCCATTTAGCTTAGTTCATGATAAGCTAAAGACAGTTTTTTATTTAATTTAAGGGATAGAATTAGTTTCTTTGTTAATTTGAAAAATGTTGTAACTTACATATGGAGACTTGTTCATCATCGGATGATGGTTAACAACATAGACCGTTTGCTACATTAAAATAAGTTATTTCGGTTATACTAAGTAAATAGCTATGCACCTAATTAGGTCATACAAATGTTAGCAGATGACAAAAGATTATAAATTTATTTTTCTTTCATTGATGTTTGGCATTTTTGTTGTTTCAAGCTTCTTTTGAAAGTTTATAGAGGAGAAATAAGTTTCAATTTTATTTTTCTTTGGTTGGTTTGTTATCATAAAATTGAATAGCATTGATGAGATAGATCCATAACTTCAGTGTCATGGATCACGTACAATTGTGATCATGGATGCAAAAGTAGCATAATTCAAGATGAGGAACCCCAATCATGGATCTAAAGGAGTAGAGGCACCCTAGGAACTGTGATGAGCACTCATTGTTAATATCCCACTAGGCATACAAACTCTCAAAGTGCCAATTACAAATCTTATCTTATATGGTATTTCTCACTTCTCAGTAACAACCTCAAGAATGCCTTCGGATGAACTAGTTCCAAAGGCACAAACGATATGCAAAATTTATTATTCAATCAACACTGTCAAGCATAGAAGTCATCAAAATCTTCTTCACTTGATATACAACCTCAGGCAAACATTCCAACAATTGATTTTGCCTTGCATATAAACGCACCTCAAGTACAAAAGATTTTATGTGCAATTCGTTCTAGTCACTTTGCTCAATGAAACAAATGTAAAAGTACTAGTATACAAAGACATGTTCAAAGAGGCAGAGAAAAATGAGTGGTGAATTCTTATCTATCCAGAAAAGGAGAAGATTTTTCAACAATTACACAGAAACTGAATAGTTTGGATATGAACTCACTATGTCAACTAAAGACTTCTCTCCGAGTGCAAAAAGAAGTCTGGCAAGCTCGGCTCTCGAATCAGCCAAAGATTGGAGTAGGAGTGCCCTTGACTTAGAAGCCTGGTCGACTTTTCTCTTGTAAACATCCAAGCATTCCTGTTCCAGCTGAAGCAGCATCTTGTCTCGTTCTTCATCGCTCTCACCGATTTCATCCCATATTATCTGAATTAGAAGGCCAATTGGTCAGTCCACTTCATATCGTCTCAGTGCAAGTTTCAAAAAATAAATAAGAAAAATAAATGAAATAAAAGAACCACCTGCAACTGTTGCAGTAGAGACCCACATGTTATTTCACCTAATAATGGATTCTCACTACCGGTAACTGCCATTTATAGCTTAACAGATCCTGCAATGCAAAATGGTCCATAGATGCACTTCTGTCGTTGCAATATGGTAAAAGAGAGTCAAGAAGTGATTGGATCATATATGAATACCCTGTAGACGAGAAAAGAATGAACTCTAGCAGATGGTGATAGTACATGCACCTGTTGCCTTCAGTCTTCTACAAGTATAGAGCCATGATCAGCTATTTTTCTTGGTTACAGAAACAACAGAAAATTAAATAAATAATTGTATAACGGATGAAGCAAAGATTGTGCATCATGTGTTAGAAATATAAAACGATGAATAATTGGTAGCAACAGCTACTACCACTGCTTAATGTTTTCCAATAGAAAATACTAGGTCGTAACCTCCAGTAGTCTCAGAATCCCTGAAGATTACTTCCAACAAGTCCAGTCACTAAAGATCAATATACTTGATACTCAAATCCTCCATCTTAACCAATAATATCTTCCAAATTGATCTCCAGATGGAACCACACATACTGAAAAACCAAAGCTCAACTTTTGCATGTAAAAGAATACAAAGACCTCTAACTTCTTTTACTAGGATCAGCTTTTTCTACCGCCGATCATATCACCAGTCCTCATCACGCCAACTGTACATCTCTAGCTCCAGACAGTGACACTTTCCAGCTAAAAAAGACGGACTTTGGGGTAAAAAATCTCATAATCTAACCTCTTTAAATGGTAAGAGAAAATGATGTTTCAAGAACAAAAACACACAAATGGCGAAGATATCCCAAATCGATAACCCATACAGACCTAAATACCTTCCCACATTCAAGACAAAATCCAAGTGAGACATCAATAACAACAACCAAATGACATATCTTTACCCATAATCTCACTCTAACCAAGTGGCGCAAGACCAAGAACCCTGGACTGCATCAGAGGAAGTCCATCGAAGAAAACCAGTATTCACTGTGGCACCGCCCTCAGCAAACCCCCGAGACCAATGCATCTCGATCTCCAACAAATCGAGACCGTTCGAGGCCCGAAGAGTGGCATTTCCCGAGAATTCACGGTATGCGGGCCAGCTGCAAGTCACAAGGAACGCGATCGAGAGAGGAAGCGAGAGGCTATTACCTGAAGAGCGGCAGAGCTCTAGGGTTTCTGCGCCTTCTCGTACTCGGATAGTGCGAAGACAGCGAGGCCGAGGGAGAGGGAAACAAAGGACAAGGCAAGAGGAGAAGCAGCCGGGGCCGGTTCCTTTCCTACCCAGTTTCTCACCCCAAAAGTTTATCCGCGTTTTACTCGTCTCACATGCCTGTCTTTTCATTGGAAAACACTAGGAGCCATTTCTGGGTACGATGTCTTAGGGGTGATTTAGCATTTTTCTGTCGAGGAGACCGGGTGGGGCCGATTAAGTCCAACTTCTATCTGCTGCTGCGCATGTGACGAGGTGGAGAACGATGAGGATCTCCTCCAAGAAGCACTCGCGTCAACCGTATAAAAAACCTTTATGATTCGTCCAAATCACCAGTAAAACGACAGCTCAGATACGTTCACGGTGGACATGTGGGATCGAATTATTCTAAGTACAAGTGTGTTTGGAAGAGATCCAAGTCCTCGGAGGACTCGAAGGCCGGTTGGAAGAGACGGCCAATTGCGTTTGGTAACGACAGTGGTTTAATCAAATAATTAATTTTTTTTTAAAAAGAAAATATTAGATATATTTAACATAAAGGAAAATAACAATTAAAAATAATTAATTTAAGATAAACCAAAAGCTTCTAATTGTTTTTGAAAAATAAATCAATTTTTAATATTTTCAATCCAACAGAAAGTTATTACTATGAGATTTATTTTTCAAAAACAATTAGAAGCTTTTGGTAAAAGGTGTTGGAAAAATGATACTATGAGATTTATTCCATGAATCTTTGATCCCGTAAGAGCAAGGATGTTGAAAATACAGCTTTTCTCATGTAATAAACTAAAATTATTTGGGCCACATTCAAATTATATAATAGCGTAAAAATGTTAGTGTTTATATTAATCAAAGTTAAAGACCATTAAGTAATTGCCAATAAATGTTTAAAGTTTTAAATTAGAAGTAATGGCATAAAGATGGCTATGAAGAGGATGAAAATATATATTAATTATAATTGTGAGATTGAAAGGTTTTAAAGGATCACATGATAATTATTTTCACTAATTTATTTAATAAAATTTAGATAATTAAAAATAAAATTGATGAGTAAAAAAATAATATTATTCTAAGTTACCGTGAATCGAGTTTGATGTAACCCAAATATTTTCATCAAGTCAATCCGAATTTTTTTTAACTATTAACACAAGATATTTAATATATTTTTTAATTTAATATAATTTTAGAGATAAATAAATTTTAAATAAAATATTTTTTGATTAAATCTATGACAAATATAACTAATTAATTTTTTACTAAATCTATCCAAACTTCTTAAAAAAATTTTGATAATATATTTAATATTATTTTTTATTTTTTTATATAGTTAGTATAATTACCTTTTAAAAAATATATTTTTAACTTCAATTTGTGATCATGTGTAACACAAGTATCACTTTTTGAATTTTCACCCAAACTCATCCAAAACTTCTGGCGAGATGTTAATATATTTAGTATCCTTTTCTTATAAAAATTTAAAAAATAATTAATTTTTAAAATAATATTTTTTTATTGAATCTATCAGTGATCATTCAAGTATAATTCATATTAATTTTTATCAAACCAATCCCAATATCTCTAAAAGTATTAACATGATTCTAAGATATATAGTATTATTTTTTATATAAACATTAATATATTTTATGATTAAGTGTATACTTTATTAGATGATTTAAGATATTTTTCCTATAAAAATTAATAATATTTTTAACATAATTTTTTAAATTTTATTTATAAATTAATAATATTTTATTTAAAATTAATATTTATAAAAAAATTATTTTAATTAAATCATAAAAATACACCTCATGATAAAAACCAAATATAAAGGTAGCATTCCATAAAAACTCAATACCAGGGATAGGAGCTTTTTTATTTTCCATAAATTACCCAATAATTAAAATGATAGGAATATCCTCACGCATTAATCCACTTTTATATCAGAAAGATAATTTTCTTATTTTTATTTTCAGTGAGAAATATATAAGAATTAATATTTTTCAATAAAAATAATAATTATTTTAGGGACATGTTCTAAAAGGGATTAATGCATCTAACAGAAAATTTCAGGTTTAGTTTGATCTGACAAGGAAAAAAAAGAAAAAGGAAAGAAAAGAAAGAAGAAAGTTCATGCTAACAAAACACTGGAACAGCCATGGGAAGCTTGATAGAGAGCTTGGGACTACAGAGTCCAGTGGATGGCATCATCAGAAAACCTGCATCTCACACTGGGATCAACACCCATGCATTGTCTCTTACCCTGAGGCACCAGCTCAATCTCACCTGCAAAATGGCCGTCATCAGGTTCTCCAACCTGATTCAATCTCACTTCGAATGAGGTGCTGCAACCCCGAGAACTGGTCATGTAGTCTGCAACTAGTGTGCTACCCCATGGTTGAGCTGACAGAAGAGAGAGAGCACGGCTTGAATCTGAACCTGCTGTAAGATGTGGAATTCCTGGAGCTGATGCAGCTCCTAAGCCACTTTGATTTATTTGCCATGCATTTTGCAGGATTGAAGGGAGTTTGGGGTGAGTGAAGTCCACAAGAAACCCTCTGAACCTGTTGTTGCCTTCTGCTTCGAGATTACAATGTGGGTTAGAAGAAACAAAGGCTGAAGGCAGAGAAGAACATCTAGAAAGGTGCAGAAGAAGTTTTGGGGATGAGCTCAGGGCCTAACCATGGAAGACTGATGGCATGCATGCGACGTGCGCTGATAGAGGTCGCCTCCTTCGCCGCTCGTTGTGGCAGGCCAGACGTCTCCTGCAACTGCGTTTCCCTTGGTCGAACTCAGGCAATTGGTGGAACCTGTAAGATTTGGATTTAGTCTCACATCAATGAGTGAGATTATACATGAATTCATAAGGATTATAACTAGTTTATGAGGATTAATATCATACACAACAAATTAAAAGAGTGGTTGACGTACTAAATGAAAAGGTGAAGCAGAGGAAGAACAAGAAGAGCAGGCGAAGGGGGCAAAGTGATTGACCTGCTGCACTGCTGACAGAATCGCTGCTCCATCCCTGCCACCAGCACCTTGGCGGACTTGGAATGCACCCCACACACCTTGTGCCTGCAGTGGTACGCCTTGGCCCCGGTGAGATCGACACTACACCCTTCGACCTGGCACCTGGGTGGCTGCTGCTGTTTCCCCACCTGCGCCACCCCTTTCCCCTTCTTCTGAGGTGCTGGCAGTGCGACCGGGAACGAAGAGGATGAGACAGAGAAATCCTCGAAGTACGTCTTCCTTCCAATCTTGAGCCCCTGGGTGGAATCGCTGGAGCCACAGGCACTGGAAGCAACGTTTGAGCAGTTCGGATTCATCTCTTGCTGCAGACTCCCAGTGCCTTCTCTCCCCGCCTGGTATAAAGAAGCCAGCAGGCAACTCCCCATGGCCTGTCATGTCACAGAAGAGAGACAAGCAGCGATGTGACGTTAACAAGTTCTCGTATCATCAAACAGTACTGGCAATTGTTGTTGTCTTATTGCTGGGACTTATGGTGATGTCTGAAATCTTCATGAAACAGCCAGTGAGTTCTTTGTTCATCACACGTCATATTAACAGCAATATTGTCATCGAGTTCTATCTGCTTTTCGTACAGGTTGCAGCTGAGCTGAGCCCTTGAGGGATGCGCAAGTGTGCTGAGAAAAGGATTGACGTGATAATTGAGTGCTGGGCAGGTTGGATTCTGACTGCTGGAGAATCTTTTGGAGTGAGCTTTCAGATTGCATGAGGCTTTGGGTTTGTCTGCTGACCTCTTCTGGTGGCAGACACGGGGGATCCTCTGTACTGGTTAAAATGACAACTAGGATTGGATATTGTAATTTATGGGTTGATTATTTAAAGCTATCAAATTTTTGAACAAACGTGAAGACACTATCCTTTTAATAGTTTGTTGGTTGACAATCAAATAAACAATGTAAAACGATGTTTTTTTTTATATTGAACCCAAAACAAGGATGCTCATTATGCTATAATCCACAATGTTTTCAATTCTTTGAACTATTAGGACTCCAACTATAATGTATTCTTTGGCATCTTGAATGCCAATAGCTTAATGCAATATTTTTTCTTTCGTTTTGTTAAAAGAAATCAAATTTATAACCATTTATAATCAAATTTATAATCAATTAATATAGTGTATCTTAGGACTTCTCTTATACTTGAGACTATAAGCTAACACTATCATCTTTCCATGGTTATTTTCTATGTGTAAGAATTTTATGTAATCAATTAGAAGAACAATGATATTAATAGTCTGGTAAAATGTTATGCTTTGTTTTTATCATAAGCGAAGCATGGATTTAAATCTTGGTCAGATGATTGTTCTGGATCTACTATAACGGTATGATACCAGTATACCAAGCATATCGATCCACACCATTCAGTATGGACAAAAATATTGAAAAATTAATATCGATCATTATTGTCTCATATGGTCCAACATTAGTCTTTGCTTGGAGCAATAAATACTGGTCAACTATGGTGCAGACTGAACGATATTTCAAATCATGTTTGAAAGTGTTAATTAAGTTTATCGTGGATAGATTGCAATGTTCATTTTTGGATTTTAATTATTAGAAGCTCCATTTCATTTCTAGCATTGGTAGCATAAATTTTAGTCAAACCATTTATATATTATTTCCAAGTGGTGATTTAATGGCTAGACATTGCAAGACTTTATATATTTTTTAAGCTCCATCTGTTGCACTATTGCTTCTATTGAAATGGGGGACTGTCAAAGAAAAGGTAAAGGGGAAAAGGTTAGTTGATGTTTCATGTTATTTTGTTCGGAAGAAAAGGATAAAAAAAGGTTTTGTTCTTTCACAATTACATACGGGTTATTACTTCCAATGCTATTTTTGCAGAGCAACAATTATAAACAATATGAACTAGCTTGGAAAGTCATGTTAGCTCAGCTTGGCACTCTTGTCTGTGGATCGACCCTATATTCAACAGATTTATCATATTGTGACCATAATCATACTTATCTTCTGCATCATTTTCTGGTATGACTTTGATTGATGGTTATCACACAGAAACGTGTATCCTCTTGTTTTTGATATTTTATATGTAAATTTATTTGTACAAATCCACATACTTTTTGTCTTTTCCTGTTTTTGCTCATTATCTGTGCTATTTGTGCTTTCTTTCTGTTCAATGTCTGCATGAAAAGAAAATGTTGCTTATGGTGGATCAGTGCTATTGTCACTTGTACAAGGTTATTGTTTCACTTAAGGACTTTTTGCATTTGCAGATGTTATCGAGGAACTAATTAGTAAGGGACATCAGCTGGATGCAATAAACTTTGCCTATGAGGCTGGCCTTCAGGACAAGTTTACTCCTGTTTCACTGCTAAAATCCTTCCTGAAAGACTCAAATAAAGCAACTTCTACCTTTGAGGATCACAACGGTGGTGGGCAAACCACGGTACCCTACTCATTCCTGATTTTTTTTACTTTTTAATTTGTCACATCGTATAACTTACACTGACATTTTTGGATCCCTAATCTTGGTAATGATTCTGTAGTTTGTCTAATGTTTGACATGTATGTAGAAGTCAATGGTGCTCATTCTGTTCTATTGCAGAATTACACGTGCCGCAAGGAACAGTCAATTATTCGGGCTGCTATAAAATGTATTCAAGAACACAAGCTTGAAGCCGAGTTTCCATTAGAGAGCCTTCAGAAGCGACTTGAACAATTGGAGAAGGCCAAGGTGGAGAAGAAAAAACCTTCTGGTGGTGGTCCTGCAGCTCCTGCCAACAAGCGAACACGAGCTAATAATGGGGGACCAATGCCTCCTGCCAAGGCTGGTCGGCTAACAAACACTGTGCACGTCTCCTCCCCTGCTGCTCCTGCCTTTGTACGGTCACCATCTGCCCATTCCGCATACCCTGCGGCAGCACCTTATCCTTATGATAGTCCAGCAGGACACGGTGTCTATGGTAGCACGAGCCCTCCAGTCATCAGGGACTCCTATGGATATCCAGCCGAAGTAGGCCCTGTCGCACTTGGTGCGCCATACCACTCACCACCTATGAGTTATCCAGTCTATGGAAATTGCAATCCCTCGGGAGGATACAACAATGGAGTGGCACCAGGCTATCAACAGGCTTACTACAGGTAGGGTTGGTATCAAGACTTCAACAAGTTGACCTGGCTGGATGACATAATCACTAATAATTTTGAGCCATCTGCTTGATAGCCTATTTGTAGTGACTATTGGACAGAAAAGAACTGTGCACACAGTTGTTTGTCTTGATCCTCTCATTCAACAAAATTTTTCCTACACTCTCTTTCAGCGCAATTATAAATCAATATTTGAACTGTATTAACCTCCTTTTTGCGGTTTCAGAATGAATTGACATTTCAGAAGAGTCTATAGGATGGCAACTTATTCAACTTGTCAACTAGTTTGAGGGTGAGAATTCTTGTTTTCAGAAACAAAATATGGTAGCTTCTACCACTAGTAGCCAAATTATTTTTGGGGTGGGATTCTTAAACCTCCATCTTGACTGATTTTATTCAACTTGTCAACTAGTTTGAGGGTGACAATTCTTGTTTTCAGAAACAAAGTATGGTGCTCAGCTTCTACCACTAGTAGCCAAATTATTTTTGGGGTGGGATTCTTATATTGACTGATATTTTGGTGAGAAATTAGTTTTTTTTTTTCCTGGATGACAGATAAGTAGAAAATCAAACACTAAATCAGAAACTGGTCCTAAATGGAAGTAAAAAAGAAATTAACTTTGAGTTAATTTTAAAGCATCAAATTGTAGATTTGCAGAAATCAAATAAAAACAGTGCCGTAGAACTGAAACTTTTGTTATGATAAATGCTTAATAAAAGCAGATGTATCAAAGGCCGTTAATAAGAAGGGGATAAAAAGGGAAAACGAATTATTCGAGAGGAGGGATGAAGAAAAAGAAAGGGATGTCCTCAGCCTTGCCGTCCTTCACAACCGCGCAGAGATGGTAGCGAGGCAAGGGAACACGTGGGACCCACCCGATGGGGATGAGGTGGTGGGTAGAGATAATGTTGTAATTTTTAAAATATAAAACTAAAAGACATCCGCATCAGCAAAACGAATAGTATAACAGGCTAACGGGCAGGCAAATAGACCGGGCCAGGTAAACGGACCAAGACAAGTCGAGGGCCTTTAAACCCGACCCAAGTCGTTTAAAATTGGTGCGGCTCGCCTATAAATTCCCGGGATCGAGAGACTTCCATCCCAGTTAGTTCGAGGCACAATGGGGGGAACGAGATAGGTACGCCTCCTCTCCCTTCTCTCTTTCTCCTCTCCAATGCCGATGATTTGTTTTTCCTGATCTACCTCGCATTTCTACTTCTTTGTTTTCACTTTTCTCTCTTGCCTTCGATCTAAGAGGCGGCGATGATGCGACATGAAGCTTATTGACGGATTAGATCGTCTGTCATTTTGGCGCGTTTGGATCGATCATGGTGACGGCGAATCGCAGATTATCAATGCATATGTATAACCTTGATCCTAACCCTAAACTCCATCTACTTTCTTCGATGCTCGGTTTACCAATTTTAAATGGTGATGTCGGGCATTTTCCAGTAGTCCTTTGGAAGATGTATTTGAGTATAGTATTTACAGATGTGGAGCTCATCTGAAGGTAAGTTTCGGAGTAGCATATCGTATACTTCCCGAGTCACTGATATCACGATTCTTGGGGGCGTGCATTCTATCTTGTTGGCGGAGATTGCAATGTATATATTGCAGTAATTAATCCTGAATGAAACCCTAGTTAGAAATAATGATGTTCGTCATTAATACCTTAAATGATCTCAGGTCACAATGTAATTAGTTTCTTGGTTTTGATTAGCATTCATTTTTTTTTACATTCATGTACCTGTAATTTTGAGTGACGTGATCTGGAAAATTCTTAGTAGAGATTATACTCATACCCTTAGCAGGTGTATCTGAATGTAGTTACATCTTATTTTCTTCATAACCTTATTCCCATGTCTTGATGTTGCGGTGTCATCCGACTCTTTGTTGTCTGATATTGCAATCCTAAACAGAATGATGACAATAGCGGAAGACTGTGTGTTCCAAGAATCTGTTTGCAAAAGGTGTACTAGTTGCTGGAAATATGGACTTTGTAGTGTTGTGTATACTTTTCCAAAGCATTTAGTTGCTTGCTTTTATAGGAAACTAAAATAATTTGGATTCCAGATTTTAGATTTGTATGGTCTGCTGCAAGTTAAAAATGAATAATATAAGTATAGATTTTGTAATTTATTATTTCTTTGTAGATTTTTATTATTATCCATGTTTATTTTCTAATTATTTGTTCATTTTTCATTGAACAATCATCATTATTTGTTTTCAGCATATATGAGGTTGTCACTTGCTGTACTTAAGGCTTGCAATGTTGTGTAACATATTCTAAAGGTTTGTGTCTACGTTAAAATGGTGATCTCTTGCTGTGTAAGATTTTGACATTTTTATGGATATTCTCTAGGAATGTTTTTTGTTTGAAAGTTCATGTACAGTTATGCTGCATTAAAGATGGTACAAACTATCACCGTGTTAAGTTTGGATGTTTTACAGTGTTTATTGTCTTTTGCATTTGCCTCATCCATAAAGGGATAGTTCTAGAATTTGGGGCTCATTATAAGCTCTTTAGTAGGATTTCTTGTTTGAATGAACCTACCTTGAGAGGTCCTTTTTTCTCATGTTATCATGGAGTTATGCTTGCGATGCACTTCCATGTCCAGGTACATTGTTAATGTTTGAAACAATGAGACATCCAGGGGAGAATGCATGATAGTTGTTCACTGTCATGCTACTGCTTATACTTGTTTGAATTATATGTCCCATATAGCAAATGATTGTTTGTACCGTTTGCATAATTGCTTTTTCAGGTAGTCAGGATTGTGCTTGTGTTGATGATGTTGTAGCCCTCTTTAATCCATTTATTAAGCATCCATTAAGCTAGATGATGTGAAATGATCAATGTCTGCTGCTAACAACAAATCGTTCTCTAGTTTTTTTTATTCGCATTCAGGGTTTTTATTTGATAGAGGTATTTAGGGGATATGAAGTTTGTTTTGGGGTGGGGAAAGAAATAATACATTCAAGAGGATTGCTTCATTTCTTCCAACCTTTTTCTTTTTATCCTTTCATAGCTTTGATGATTTTTTTTTGTTTTGTAAATTTTCACTGTAAGGTTTTCATCTTTGTTTTTCACTATCTTGCTTTTCAATTATAAAGAGGCTATGATGATAAATAAAAGTCGATAATGGAATTGACCAATCACCATTTGGGCTTTTAAATGCAAGATTGTTTATCCATGGTGTTGGCAAGTCACAGATTCTTATGCATAAGTATGAAGCATAAAGGCTTTGTGATCTCTTTCAATGCTCGAATTTCCAATCATAATAGGATGATGGCGAGGCAATTTGGATGGCCTTCATGGCAACCACTGCAACAATGTCTATCTCTTAGGATGGGATTTGGGCAAGAAGAGGGAAGACCTATGGTCTGTTCTTGTGATTGACAAAAGATGAATCTGAGCCTCCTATTTCTTATTTTGTAAAGGATCTTTTGATTATTTTTACTATTTACATGTTTAAAATCATTTCATGCCTGATCAAGGGTTACTATACATGTTTTCCCTTTTTTCTTGGTTCAATTATTTTAAAAGTACTCATGGTATATTTGCTTAAGTGGTGTTAATTTTTCTGAGAATTGTTTTGATGTAGACATCACACAAAAATTATTTTTCAACCAAAATGACATTTTTAAATATTTACAAGTTTGGTGTGCTTTCATAATTTTGTTTCAAGTTTTTTTTTTTGTTCATTTGAGATTTGGATCACTTTAAGCTTCTACGAGAAGTTTACATGTTATCTTCAACATTATGTTAATTTTAGTACTTTTAAGAATTATTATCAGGATGTTAAAAATCAATTGAGGAAAAAAATATTGCAATGTGATAATTGGTCCAGTTAAAGAAAGTTTTTGAGTTTTGCAATAACAAACTGTATTTGGTGGGAACTTTGTATGGGTACAATTTGGGGTTAGAAACTTAGAAGGTTTTCTTTTTTAAATGAACAGATCCTTTTTTATCACATTGTCATGGATTTATGCTTGCAAAACACTTTCATGTCCAGGTAAATCGTTATTATTTGAAGCAATGAAGCATTTAGGGGAGTGCGCATGTGGTTATTGGGGCTGTTCTTGCCATGTCAGATAAATTGTTTCCTATGTTTCTTATCGTGCTATTGTTTGTATTTGTTTGTTATTCAGGGCTTAAATCCTTTGCCCCATAAAGCATATGATTCTTTGTACCGTTTGTGCAAATGCTTGTTCAGGTAGTAGGGGTTGCAATTGTGTTGATGACATTGTTGCCTCTGCATTGGTTAAGCATTGATTAAGCTAGATGATGTAAAATGATCATAAATGATCATTGTCTGTTGCAAACAACAAATAGTTCTTAGTTTTTATTCTCAATTAGGGTTCTTATTTAACCGAGGTATTTAGGGGATATGAAGCATGTTTTGGTGTGGGGAAAGAAATAATACATTCAAGAGGATTGCTTCTTTTCTTCCAATCTTTTTCTTTTTATCCTTTCATAGCTTTGATGATTTATATTTTTTTTTGTTGTAAATTTCATTGTATTGTTTTCAACTTTGCTTCTCGTTATCTTGCTTTTGAATTACGAAGAGGCTATGATGATAAATAAAAGTCGATGGATTTGACCAATCACCATTTGGGCTTTTAAACGCAAGATTGTTTCTCCGTGGTGTTGGCAAGTCACAGATTCTTATGCATTTGTATGAAGCATAAAGGCTTTATGGTCTCTTTCAATGCTCGGTTTTCCAATCTTAATAGGATGATGGCGAGGCAGTTTGGATGGCCTTCATGGCAACCACTGCAGCCATGTCTATCTCTTAGGATGGGATTTGGGCCAGAAGAGGGAAGACCTATGGTCTGTTCTTATGATTGACAAAAGATGAATCTGAGCCTCCTATATCTTATTTTGTAAAGGATCTTTTGATTATATTTACTATTTAAATGTTTAAAATCATTTAATGCCTGATCAAGAGTTATTTTATATGTTTCTCCTTTTTTCTCTTTTCTTGTTTCAATTATTTTAAATGTACTCATGGTATATTTGCTTAAGTGGTGTTAATTTTTCTGAGAATTGTTTTGATGTAGACATCACAGAAAAATTATTTTTCAACAAAAATGATATTTTTAAATATTAAAAAGTTTGGTGTGCTTTCATAATTTTGTTTCAAGTTTTTTTTTTTGTTCATCTGAGATTCGGATCACTTTAAGATTCTTTGAGAAGTTTACATGTTATCTTCAATATTATGTTAATTTTGGTACTTTTAAGAATTATTATCAGATGTTAAAAATCAATTGAGGAAAAAAATATGGCAATGTGATAATTGGTCCACTTAAAGAAAGTCTTTGAGTTTTGCTACAGCAAACTGTATTTGTTGGGAACTTTGTATGAGTACAATTTGGGGTTCGAAACTTAGAAGGTTTTCTTTTTAAAATGAACACATCCTTTTTGCTCACATTGTCATGGATTTATGCTTGCAAAACACTTTCATGTCTAGGTAAATCGTTATTGTTTGAAGCAATGAAGCATCTAGGGGGAGTGCGTATGTGGTTATTGGGGCTGTTCTTGTCATGTCAGATAAATTGTTTCCTATGTTTGTTGTCGTACTATTGCTTGTACTTGTTTGTTATTCCGGGCTTAAATCTTATGCCCCATAATGCATATGATTCTTTGTACCGTTTGTGCAAATTCTTGTTCAGGTAGTAGCTGTTGTAATTGTGTTGATGATATTGTAATTGTGTTGATGATATTGTTGTCCCTGCATTGGTTAAGCATTGATTAAGCTAGATGATGTAAAATAATCATAAATGATCATTGTTTGCCGCAAACAATAAATAGTTCTCTAGTTTTTTATTCTCAATTAGGTTTCTAATTTAACTGAGGTATTTAGGGGATATGGAGCTTGTTTTGGTGTGGGGAAATAAATAATATATTCAAGATGATTACTTCTTTTCTTCCAACCTTTTTCTTTTTATCCTTTAATAGCTTTAATGATTTATTTATTTATTTTTATAAATTTTACTGTATTGTTTTCATCTTTGTTTCTCTGTATCTTGCTTTTCAATTACGAAGAGGCTATGATGATAAATAAAAGTCAATGATGGATTTGACCAATCACCATTTGGACCTTTAAATGCAAGATTGTTTCTCGATGGTGTTGGCAAGTCACAGATTCTTATGCATTTGTATGAAGCATAAAGGCTTTATGGTCTCTTTCAATGCTCGGTTTTTCAATCTTAAGAGGATTATGGCGAGGCAGTTTGGATGGCCTTCATGGCAACCACTGCAGCCATCTCTATCTCTTAGGATGGGATTTGGGCAAGAAGAGAGAAGACCTATGGTCTGTTCTTATGATTGACAAAAGATGAATCTGAGCCTCCTATATCTTATTTTGTTAAGGATCTTTTGATTATATTTACTATTTAAATGTTTAAAATCATTTAATGCCTGATCAAGAGTTATTATATATGTTTCTCCTTTTTTCTCTTTTCTTTTTCAATTATTTTAAATGTACTCATGGTATATTTGCTTAAGTGGTGTTAATTTTTCTGAGAATTGTTTTGATGTAGACATCACAGAAAAATTATTTTTCAACCAAAATGATATTTTTAAATATTAAAAAGTTTGGTGTGCTTTCATAATTTTGTTTCAAGTTTTTTTTTTGTTCATCTCAGATTCGGATCACTTTAAGCTTCTATGAGAAGTTTACATGTTATCTTCAACATTATGTTAATTTTGATACTTTTAAGAATTATTATCAGATGTTAAAAATCAATTGAGGAAAAAAATATGGCAATGTGATAATTGGTCCAGTTAAAGAAAGTCTTTGAGTTTTGCTACAGCAAACTGTATTTGTTGGGAACTTTGTATGAGTACAATTTGGGGTTCGAAACTTAGAAGGTTTTCTTTTAAAAATGAACAGATCTTTTTTGCTCACATTATCTTGGATTTATGCTTGCAAAACACTTTCATGTCTAGGTAAATCGTTATTGTTTGAAGTAATGAAGCATCTAGGGGAGTGCGTATGTGATTATTGGGGCTGTTCTTGCCATGTCAGATAAATTGTTTCCTATGTTTGTTGTCGTACTATTGCTTGTACTTGTTTGTTATTCCGGGCTTAAATCCTATGCCCCATAATGCATATGATTCCATGTACCGTTTGTGCAAATGCTTGTTCAAGTAGTAACGGTTGCAATTGTGTTGATGACATTGTTGCCCCTACATTGGTTAAGCATTGATTAAGCTAGATGATGTAAAATAATCATAAATGTTCATTGTCTGCCGCAAACAACAAATAGTTCTCTAGTTTTTTATTCTCAATTAGGTTTCTAATTTAAGAGGTATTTAGGAGATATGGAGTTTGTTTTGGTGTGTGGAAAGAAATAATACATTCAAGATGATTGCTTCTTTTCTTCCAATCGTTTTCTTTTTATCCTTTAATAGTTTTGATGATTTATTTATTTATTTTTATAAATTTCACTATATTGTTTTCATCTTTGTTTCTTGGTATCTTGCTTTTCAATTACGAAGAGGCTATGATGATAAATAAAAGTCAATGATGGATTTGACCAATCACCATTTGGGCCTTTAAATGCAAGATTGTTTCTCCATGGTGTTGGCAAGTCACAGATTCTTATGCATTTGTATGAAGCATAAAGGCTTTATGGTCTCTTTCAATGCTCGGTTTTTCAATCTTAATAGGATGATGGCGAGGCAGTTTGGATGGCCTTCATGGCAACCACTGCAGCCATGTCTATCTCTTAGGGTTGGATTTGGGCAAGAAGAGGGAAGACCTATGGTCTATTCTTGTGATTGACAAAAGCTGAATCTGAGCCTCTTATTTCTTATTTTGTAAAGGATTTTTTTATTATTTTTACTATTTAAATATTTAAAATCATTTCATGCCTGATAAAGGGTTACTATACATGTTTCTCCTTTTTTCTCTTTTCTTGGTTCAATTATTTTAAATGTACTCATGGTATATTTGCTTAGCGGTGTTAATTTTTCTGAGAATTGTTTTGATTTAGACATTACAGAAAAATTAGTTTTCAACCAAAATGATATTTTTAAATATTTACAAGTTTGGTATGCTTTCGTAATTTTGTTTCAAATTTATTTTTTGTTCATATGAGATTCGGATCACTTTAAGCTTCTATGAGAAGTTTACATGTTATCTTCAACATTATGTTAATTTTGGTACTTTTAAAAATTATTATCAGATGTTAAAAATCAATTGAGGAAAAAATATGGCAATGTGATAATTGGTCCAGTTAAAGAAAGTCTTTGAGTTTTGCTACAGCAAACTGTATTTGTTGGGAACTTTGTATGAGTACAATTTGGTGTTCGAAATTTAGAAGGTTTTCTTTTTAAAATGAACAGATCCTTTTTGCTCACATTGTCATGGATTTATGCTTGCAAAACACTTTCATGTCTAGGTAAATCG
Organism: Musa acuminata AAA Group; assembly: GCF_036884655.1. Taxonomy (NCBI): domain Eukaryota; kingdom Viridiplantae; phylum Streptophyta; class Magnoliopsida; order Zingiberales; family Musaceae; genus Musa; species Musa acuminata. Next base: position 3,418,723 of record NC_088330.1, on the reverse strand, counting down.
TTATTGTTTGAAGCAATGAAGCATCTAGGGGATGCGTATGTGGTTATTGGGGTTGTTCTTGCCATGTCAGATAAATTGTTTCCTATGTTTGTTATCGTACTATTGCTTGTACTTGTTTGTTATTCTGGGCTTAAATCCTATGCCCAATAATGCATATGATTTTTTGTACCGTTTGTGCAAATTCTTGTTCAGGTAGTAGCTGTTGCAATTGTGTTGATGACATTGTTGCTCTTGCATTAGTTAAGCATTGATTAAGCTAGATGATGTAAAATAAACATAAATGATCATTGTTTGCCGCAAACAACAAATAGTTCTCTAGTTTTTTATTCTCAATTAGGTTTCTAATTTAACTGAGGTATTTAGGGGATATGGAGCTTGTTTTGGTGTGGGGGAAGAAATAATACATTCAAGATGATTGCTTCTTTTCTTCCAACCTTTTTCTTTTTATCCTTTAATAGCTTTGATGATTTATTTATTTATTTTTATAAATTTCACTGTATTGTTTTCATCTTTGTTTCTCGGTATCTTGCTTTTCAATTACGAAGAGGCTATGATGATAAATAAAAGTCAATGATGGATTTGACCAATCACCATTTGGGCCTTTAAACGCAAGATTGTTTCTCGATGGCGTTGGCAAGTCACATATTCTTATGCATTTGTATGAAGCATAAAGGCTTTATGGTCTCTTTCAATGCTCGATTTTCCAAACTTAATAGGATGATGGCGAGGCAGTTTGGATGGCCTTAATGGCAACCACTGCAGCCAAGTCTATCTCTTAGGATGGGATTTGGGCAAGAAGAGGGAAGACCTATGGTCTGTTCTTGTGATTGACAAAAGATGAATCTGAGCCTCCTATATCTTATTTTGTAAAAGATCTTTTGATTATATTTACTATTTAAATGTTTAAAATCATTTAATGCCTGATCAAGAATTATTTTATATGTTTCTTCTTTTTTCTCTTTTCTTGTTTCAATTATTTTAAATGTACTAATGGTATATTTGCTTAAGTGGTGTTAATTTTTCTGAGAATTGTTTTGATGTAGACATCACAGAAAAATTATATTTCACCCAAAATGATATTTTTAAATATTAAAAAGTTTGGTTTCCTTTCATAATTTTGTTTCAAGTTTTTTTTTTTGTTTATCTGATGTTCGGATCACTTTAAGCTTCTATGAGAAGTTTATATGTTATCTTCAACATTATGTTAATTTTGGTACTTTTAAGATCTATTATCAGATGTTAAAAATCAATTGAGGAAAAAAATATGGCAATGTGATAATTGGTCCAGTTAAAGAAAGTCTTTGAGTTTTGCTACAGCAAACTGTATTTGTTGGGAACTTTGTATGGGTGCAATTTGGGGTTCCAAACTTAGAAGGTTTTCTTTTTAAAATGAACAGATCCATTTTGCTCACATTGTCATATATATACTTGCAGAACACTTTCATGTCTAGGTAAATCGTTATTGTTTGAAGCAATGAAGCATCTAGGGGAGTGCGTATGTGGTTATTGGGGCTGTTCTTGCCATGTCAGATAAATTGTTTCCTATGTTTGTTGTCGTACAATTGCTTGTACTTGTTTGTTATTCTGGGCTTAAATCCTATGCCCCATAATGCATATGATTCTTTGTACCGTTTGTGCAAATTCTTGTTCAGGTAGTAGCTGTTGCAATTGTGTTGATGACATTGTTGCCCCTGCATTGGTTAAGCATTGATTAAGCTAGATGATGTAAAATAATCATAAATGTTCATTGTCTGCCGCAAACAACAAATAGTTCTCTAGTTTTTTATTCTCAATTAGGTTTCTAATTTAACTGAGTTATTTAGGGGATATGGAGTTTGTTTTGGTGTGGGGAAAGAAATAATACATTCAAGATGATTGCTTCTTTTCTTCCAACCTTTTTCTTTTTATCCTTTAATAGCTTTGATGATTTATTTATTTATTTTTATAAATTTCACTATATTGTTTTCATCCTTGTTTCTCGGTATCTTGCTTTTCAATTACGAAGAGGCTATGATGATAAATAAAAGTCAATGATGGATTTGACCAATCACCATTTGGACCTTTAAACGTAAGATTGTTTCTCGATGGTGTTGGCAAGTCACAGATTCTTATGCATTTGTATGAAGCATAAAGGCTTTATGGTCTCTTTCAATGCTCGGTTTTCCAATCTTAATAGGATGATGGCGAGGCAGTTTGGATGGCCTTCATGGCAACCACTGCAGCCATGTCTATCTCTTAGGATGGGATTTGGGCAAGAAGAGGGAAGACCTATGGTCTGTTCTTATGATTGACAAAAGATGAATCTGAGCCTCCTATATCTTATTTTGTAAAGGATCTTTTGATTATATTTACTATTTAAATATTTAAAATCATTTCATGCCTGATAAAGGGTTACTATACATGTTTCTCCTTTTTTCTCTTTTCTTGGTTCAATTATTTTAAATGTACTCATGGTATATTTGCTTAGCGGTGTTAATTTTTCTGAGAATTGTTTTGATTTAGACATTACAGAAAAATTAGTTTTCAACCAAAATGATATTTTTAAATATTTACAAGTTTGGTATGCTTTCGTAATTTTGTTTCAAATTTATTTTTTGTTCATATGAGATTCGGATCACTTTAAGCTTCTATGAGAAGTTTACATGTTATCTTCAACATTATGTTAATTTTGGTACTTTTAAAAATTATTATCATATGTTAAAAATCAATTGAGGAAAAAATATGGCAATGTGATAATTGGTCCAGTTAAAGAAAGTCTTTGAGTTTTGCTACAGCAAACTGTATTTGTTGGGAACTTTGTATAAGTACAATTTGGGGTTCGAAACTTAGAAGGTTTTCTTTTTAAAATGAACAGATCCTTTTTGCTCACATTGTCATGGATTTATGCTTCCAAAACACTTTCATGTCTAGGTAAATCGTTATTGTTTGAAGCAATGAAGCATCTAGGGGAGTGCATATGTGGTTATTGGGGTTGTTCTTGCCATGTCAGATAAATTGTTTCCTATGTTTGTTGTAGTACTATTGCTTGTACTTTGTTATTCTGGGCTTAAATCCTATGCCCAATAATGCATATGATTTTTTGTACCGTTTGTGCAAATTTTTGTTCAGGTAGTAGCTGTTGCTATTGTGTTGATGACATTGTTGCCCCTACATTAGTTAAGCATTGATTAAGCTAGATGATGTAAAATAATCATAAATGATCATTGTTTGTCGCAAACAACAAATAGTTCTCTAATTTTTTATTCTCAATTAGGTTTCTAATTTAACTGAGGTATTTAGGGGATATGGAGCTTGTTTTGGTGTGGGGAAAGAAATAATACATTCAAGATGATTGCTTCTTTTCTTCCAACCTTTTTCTTTTTATCCTTTAATAGCTTTGATGATTTATTTATTTATTTTTATAAATTTCACTGTATTGTTTTCATTTTTGTTTCTCGGTATCTTGCTTTTCAATTACGAAGAGGCTATGATGATAAATAAAAGTCAATGATGGATTTGACCAATCACCATTTGGGCCTTTAAACGTAAAGTTGTTTCTCGATGGTGTTGGCAAGTCACAGATTCTTATGCATTTGTTTGAAGCATAAAGGCTTTATGGTCTCTTTCAATGCTCGGTTTTTCAATCTTAATAGGATGATGGCGAGACAGTTTGGATGGCCTTCATGGCAACCACTGCAGCCATATCTATCTCTTAGGATGAGATTTGGGCAAGAAGAGGGAAGACCTATGGTCTGTTCTTGTGATTGACAAAAGATGAATCTGAGCCTCCTATATCTTATTTTGTAAAAGATCTTTTGATTATATTTACTATTTAAATGTTTAAAATCATTTAATGCATGATCAAGGGTTATTATATATGTTTCTCCTTTTTTCTCTTTTCTTGTTTCAATTATTTTAAATGTACTCATGGTATATTTGCTTAAGTGTTGTTAATTTTTCTGAGAATTGTTTTGATGTAGACATCACAGAAAAATTATTTTTAAACCAAAATGATATTTTTAAATATTAAAAAGTTTGGTTTGCTTTCATAATTTTGTTTCAAGTTTTTTTTTTTGTTTATCTGATGTTCGGATCATTTTAAGCTTCTATGAGAAGTTTACATGTTATCTTCAACATTATGTTAATTTTGGTACTTTTAAGATCTATTATTAGATGTTAAAAATCAATTGAGGAAAAAAATATGGCAATGTGATAATTGGTCCAGTTAAAGAAAGTCTTTGAGTTTTGCTACAGCAAACTGTATTTGTTGGGAACTTTTTATGGGTGCAATTTGGGGTTCGAAACTTAGAAGGTTTTCTTTTTAAAATGAACAGATCCTTTTTGCTCACATTGTCATGGATTTATACTTGCAAAACACTTTCATGTCTAGGTAAATCGTTATTGTTTGAAGCAATTAAGCATCTAGGGGAGTGCGTATGTGGTTATTGGGGCTGTTCTTGCCATGTCAGATAAATTGTTTCCTATGTTTGTTGTCGTACAATTGCTTGTACTTGTTTGTTATTCCGGGCTTAAATCCTATGCCCCATAATGCATATGATTCTTTGTACCGTTTGTGCAAATTCTTGTTCAGGTAGTAGCTGTTGCAATTGTGTTGATGACATTGTTGCCCCTGCATTGGTTAAGCATTGATTAAGCTAGATGATGTAAAATAATCATAAATGTTCATTGTCTGCCGCAAACAACAAATAGTTCTCTAGTTTTTTATTCTCAATTAGGTTTCTAATTTAACTGAGTTATTTAGGGTATATGGAGTTTGTTTTGGTGTGGGGAAAGAAATAATACATTCAAGATGATTGCTTCTTTTCTTCCAACCTTTTTCTTTTTATCCTTTAATAGCTTTGATGATTTATTTATTTATTTTTATAAATTTCACTATATTGTTTTCATCCTTGTTTCTCGGTATCTTGCTTTTCAATTACGAAGAGGCTATGATGATAAATAAAAGTCAATGATGGATTTGACCAATCACCATTTGGACCTTTAAACGTAAGATTGTTTCTCGATGGTGTTGGCAAGTCACAGATTCTTATGCATTTGTATGAAGCATAAAGGCTTTATGGTCTCTTTCAATGCTCGGTTTTCCAATCTTAATAGGATGATGGCGAGGCAGTTTGGATGGCCTTCATGGCAACCACTGTAGCCAAGTCTATCTCTTAGGATGGGATTTGGGCAAGAAGAGGGAAGACCTATGGTCTGTTCTTGTGATTGACAAAAGATGAATCTGAGCCTCCTATATCTTATTTTGTAAAAGATCTTTTGATTATATTTACTATTTAAATGTTTAAAATCATTTAATGCCTGATCAAGAATTATTTTATATGTTTCTTCTTTTTTCTCTTTTCTTGTTTCAATTATTTTAAATGTACTAATGGTATATTTGCTTAAGTGGTGTTAATTTTTCTGAGAATTGTTTTGATGTAGACATCACAGAAAAATTATATTTCACCCAAAATGATATTTTTAAATATTAAAAAGTTTGGTTTCCTTTCATAATTTTGTTTCAAGTTTTTTTTTTTGTTTATCTGATGTTCGGATCACTTTAAGCTTCTATGAGAAGTTTATATGTTATCTTCAACATTATGTTAATTTTGGTACTTTTAAGATCTATTATCAGATGTTAAAAATCAATTGAGGAAAAAAATATGGCAATGTGATAATTGGTCCAGTTAAAGAAAGTCTTTGAGTTTTGCTACAGCAAACTGTATTTGTTGGGAACTTTGTATGGGTGCAATTTGGGGTTCCAAACTTAGAAGGTTTTCTTTTTAAAATGAACAGATCCATTTTGCTCACATTGTCATATATATACTTGCAAAACACTTTCATGTCTAGGTAAATCGTTATTGTTTGAAGCAATGAAGCATCTAGGGGAGTGCGTATGTGGTTATTGGGGCTGTTCTTGCCATGTCAGATAAATTGTTTCCTATGTTTGTTGTCGTACAATTGCTTGTACTTGTTTGTTATTCCGGGCTTAAATCCTATGCCCCATAATGCATATGATTCTTTGTACCGTTTGTGCAAATTCTTGTTCAGGTAGTAGCTGTTGCAATTGTGTTGATGACATTGTTGCCCCTGCATTGGTTAAGCATTGATTAAGCTAGATGATGTAAAATAATCATAAATGTTCATTGTCTGCCGCAAACAACAAATAGTTCTCTAGTTTTTTATTCTCAATTAGGTTTCTAATTTAACTGAGTTATTTAGGGGATATGGAGTTTGTTTTGGTGTGGGGAAAGAAATAATACATTCAAGATGATTGCTTCTTTTCTTCCAACCTTTTTCTTTTTATCCTTTAATAGCTTTTGCTGATTTATTTATTTATTTTTATAAATTTCACTATATTGTTTTCATCCTTGTTTCTCGGTATCTTGCTTTTCAATTACGAAGAGGCTATGATGATAAATAAAAGTCAATGATGGATTTGACCAATCACCATTTGGACCTTTAAACGTAAGATTGTTTCTCGATGGTGTTGGCAAGTCACAGATTCTTATGCATTTGTATGAAGCATAAAGGCTTTATGGTCTCTTTCAATGCTCGGTTTTCCAATCTTAATAGGATGATGGCGAGGCAGTTTGGATGGCCTTCATGGCAACCACTGCAGCCATGTCTATCTCTTAGGATGGGATTTGGGCAAGAAGAGGGAAGACCTATGGTCTGTTCTTATGATTGACAAAAGATGAATCTGAGCCTCCTATATCTTATTTTGTAAAGGATCTTTTGATTATATTTACTATTTAAATATTTAAAATCATTTCATGCCTGATAAAGTGTTACTATACATGTTTCTCCTTTTTTCTCTTTTCTTGGTTCAATTATTTTAAATGTACTCATGGTATATTTGCTTAGCGGTGTTAATTTTTCTGAGAATTGTTTTGATTTAGACATTACAGAAAAATTAGTTTTCAACCAAAATGATATTTTTAAATATTTACAAGTTTGGTATGCTTTCGTAATTTTGTTTCAAATTTATTTTTTGTTCATATGAGATTCGGATCACTTTAAGCTTCTTTGAGAAGTTTACATGTTATCTTCAACATTATGTTAATTTTGGTACTTTTAAAAATTATTATCAGATGTTAAAAATCAATTGAGGAAAAAATATGGCAATGTGATAATTGGTCCAGTTAAAGAAAGTCTTTGAGTTTTGCTACAGCAAACTGTATTTGTTGGGAACTTTGTATAAGTACAATTTGGGGTTCGAAACTTAGAAGGTTTTCTTTTTAAAATGAACAGATCCTTTTTGCTCACATTGTCATGGATTTATGCTTCCAAAACACTTTCATGTCTAGGTAAATCGTTATTGTTTGAAGCAATGAAGCATCTAGGGGAGTGCATATGTGGTTATTGGGGTTGTTCTTGCCATGTCAGATAAATTGTTTCCTATGTTTGTTGTAGTACTATTGCTTGTACTTTGTTATTCTGGGCTTAAATCCTATGCCCAATAATGCATATGATTTTTTGTACCGTTTGTGCAAATTTTTGTTCAGGTAGTAGCTGTTGCTATTGTGTTGATGACATTGTTGCCCCTACATTAGTTAAGCATTGATTAAGCTAGATGATGTAAAATAATCATAAATGATCATTGTTTGTCGCAAACAACAAATAGTTCTCTAATTTTTTATTCTCAATTAGGTTTCTAATTTAACTGAGGTATTTAGGGGATATGGAGCTTGTTTTGGTGTGGGGAAAGAAATAATACATTCAAGATGATTGCTTCTTTTCTTCCAACCTTTTTCTTTTTATCCTTTAATAGCTTTGATGATTTATTTATTTATTTTTATAAATTTCACTGTATTGTTTTCATTTTTGTTTCTCGGTATCTTGCTTTTCAATTACGAAGAGGCTATGATGATAAATAAAAGTCAATGATGGATTTGACCAATCACCATTTGGGCCTTTAAACGTAAAGTTGTTTCTCGATGGTGTTGGCAAGTCACAGATTCTTATGCATTTGTTTGAAGCATAAAGGCTTTATGGTCTCTTTCAATGCTCGGTTTTTCAATCTTAATAGGATGATGGCGAGGCAGTTTGGATGGCCTTCATGGCAACCACTGCAGCCATATCTATCTCTTAGGATGAGATTTGGGCAAGAAGAGGGAAGACCTATGGTCTGTTCTTGTGATTGACAAAAGATGAATCTGAGCCTCCTATATCTTATTTTGTAAAAGATCTTTTGATTATATTTACTATTTAAATGTTTAAAATCATTTAATGCATGATCAAGGGTTATTATATATGTTTCTCCTTTTTTCTCTTTTCTTGTTTCAATTATTTTAAATGTACTCATGGTATATTTGCTTAAGTGTTGTTAATTTTTCTGAGAATTGTTTTGATGTAGACATCACAGAAAAATTATTTTTAAACCAAAATGATATTTTTAAATATTAAAAAGTTTGGTTTGCTTTCATAATTTTGTTTCAAGTTTTTTTTTTTGTTTATCTGATGTTCGGATCATTTTAAGCTTCTATGAGAAGTTTACATGTTATCTTCAACATTATGTTAATTTTGGTACTTTTAAGATCTATTATTAGATGTTAAAAATCAATTGAGGAAAAAAATATGGCAATGTGATAATTGGTCCAGTTAAAGAAAGTCTTTGAGTTTTGCTACAGCAAACTGTATTTGTTGGGAACTTTTTATGGGTGCAATTTGGGGTTCGAAACTTAGAAGGTTTTCTTTTTAAAATGAACAGATCCTTTTTGCTCACATTGTCATGGATTTATACTTGCAAAACACTTTCATGTCTAGGTAAATCGTTATTGTTTGAAGCAATTAAGCATCTAGGGGAGTGCGTATGTGGTTATTGGGGCTGTTCTTGTCATGTCAGATAAATTGTTTCCTATGTTTGTTGTCGTACAATTGCTTGTACTTGTTTGTTATTCCGGGCTTAAATCCTATGCCCCATAATGCATATGATTCTTTGTACCGTTTGTGCAAATTCTTGTTCAGGTAGTAGCTGTTGCAATTGTGTTGATGACATTGTTGCCCCTGCATTGGTTAAGCATTGATTAAGCTAGATGATGTAAAATAATCATAAATGTTCATTGTCTACCGCAAACAACAAATAGTTCTCTAGTTTTTTATTCTCAATTAGGTTTTTAATTTAACTGAGTTATTTAGGGGATATGGAGTTTGTTTTGGTGTGGGGAAAGAAATAATACATTCAAGATGATTGTTTCTTTTCTTCCAACCTTTTTCTTTTTATCCTTTAATAGCTTTGATGATTTATTTATTTATTTTTATAAATTTCACTATATTGTTTTCATTTTTGTTTCTCGATATCTTGCTTTTCAATTACGAAGAGGCTATGATGATAAATAAAAGTCAATGATGGATTTGACCAATCACCATTTGGACCTTTAAACGTAAGATTGTTTCTCGATGGTGTTGGCAAGTCACAGATTCTTATGCATTTGTATGAAGCATAAAGGCTTTATGGTCTCTTTTAATGCTCGGTTTTCCAATCTTAATAGAATGATGGCGAGGCAGTTTGGATGGCCTTCATGGCAACCACTGCAGCCATGTCTATCTCTTAGGATGAGATTTGGGCAAGAAGAGGGAAGACCTATGGTCTGTTCTTATGATTGACAAAAGATGAATCTGAGCCTCCTATATCTTATTTTGTAAAGGATCTTTTGATTATATTTACTATTTAAATGTTTAAAATCATTTAATGCCTGATCAAAGAGTTATTTTATATGTTTCTCCTTTTTTCTCTTTTCTTGTTTCTATTATTTTAAATGTACTCATGGTATATTTGCTTAAGTGGTGTTAATTTTTCTGAGAATTGTTTTGATGTAGACATCACAGAAAAATTATTTTTCAACCAAAATGATATTTTTAAATATTAAAAAGTTTGGTGTGCTTTCGTAATTTTGTTTCAAGTTTTTTTTTTGTTCATCTGAGATTTGGATCACTTTAAGCTTCTATGAGAAGTTTACATGTTATCTTCAACATTATGTTAATTTTGGTACTTTGAAGAATTATTATCAGATGTTAAAAATCAATTGAGGAAAAAATATGGCAATGTGATAATTGGTCCATTTAAAGAAAGTCTTTGAGTTTTGCTACCACAAACTGTATTTGGTGGGAACTTTGTATGAGTACAATTTGGGGTTTGAACCTTAGAAGGTTTTCTTTTTAAAATGAACAGATCCTTTTTGCTCACATTGTCATGGATTTATTCTTGCAAAACACTTTCATGTCTAGGTAAATCGTTATTGTTTGAAGCAATGAAGCATCTAGGGGAGTGCGTATGTGGTTATTGGGGTTGTTCTTGCCATGTCAGATAAATTGTTTCCTATGTTTGTTGTCATACTATTGCTTGTACTTGTTTGTTATTCTGGGCTTAAATCCTGTGCCCAATAATGCATATGATTTTTTGTACCGTTTGTGCAAATTCTTGTTCAGGTAGTAGCTGTTGCAATTGTGTTGATGACATTGTTGCCCTTGATTAAGCATTGATTAAGCTAGATGATGTAAAATAATTATAAATGATCATTGTTTGCCGCAAACAACAAATAGTTCTCTAGTTTTTTATTCTCAATTAGGTTTCTAATTTAACTGAGGTATTTAGGGGATATGGAGTTTGTTTTGGTGTGGGGAAAGAAATAATACATTCAAGATGATTGCTTCTTTTCTTCCAACCTTTTTCTTTTTATCCTTTAATAGCTTTGATGATTTAATTATTTATTTTTATAAATTTCACTATATTGTTTTCATCCTTGTTTCTCGGTATCTTGCTTTTCAATTACGAAGAGGCTATGATGATAAATAAAAGTCAATGATGGATTTGACCAATCACCATTTGGACCTTTAAACGTAAGATTGTTTCTCGATGGTGTTGGCAAGTCACAGATTCTTATGCATTTGTATGAAGCATAAAGGCTTTATGGTCTCTTTCAATGCTCGGTTTTCCAATCTTAATAGGATGATGGCGAGGCAGTTTGGATGGCCTTCATGGCAACCACTGCAGCCATGTCTATCTCTTAGGATGGGATTTGGGCAAGAAGAGGGAAGACCTATGGTCTGTTCTTATGATTGACAAAAGATGAATCTGAGCCTCCTATATCTTATTTTGTAAAGGATCTTTTGATTATATTTACTATTTAAATATTTAAAATCATTTCATGCCTGATAAAGTGTTACTATACATGTTTCTCCTTTTTTCTCTTTTCTTGGTTCAATTATTTTAAATGTACTCATGGTATATTTGCTTAGCGGTGTTAATTTTTCTGAGAATTGTTTTGATTTAGACATTACAGAAAAATTAGTTTTCAACCAAAATGATATTTTTAAATATTTACAAGTTTGGTATGCTTTCGTAATTTTGTTTCAAATTTATTTTTTGTTCATATGAGATTCGGATCACTTTAAGCTTCTTTGAGAAGTTTACATGTTATCTTCAACATTATGTTAATTTTGGTACTTTTAAAAATTATTATCAGATGTTAAAAATCAATTGAGGAAAAAATATGGCAATGTGATAATTGGTCCAGTTAAAGAAAGTCTTTGAGTTTTGCTACAGCAAACTGTATTTGTTGGGAACTTTGTATAAGTACAATTTGGGGTTCGAAACTTAGAAGGTTTTCTTTTTAAAATGAACAGATCCTTTTTGCTCACATTGTCATGGATTTATGCTTCCAAAACACTTTCATGTCTAGGTAAATCGTTATTGTTTGAAGCAATGAAGCATCTAGGGGAGTGCATATGTGGTTATTGGGGTTGTTCTTGCCATGTCAGATAAATTGTTTCCTATGTTTGTTGTAGTACTATTGCTTGTACTTTGTTATTCTGGGCTTAAATCCTATGCCCAATAATGCATATGATTTTTTGTACCGTTTGTGCAAATTTTTGTTCAGGTAGTAGCTGTTGCTATTGTGTTGATGACATTGTTGCCCCTACATTAGTTAAGCATTGATTAAGCTAGATGATGTAAAATAATCATAAATGATCATTGTTTGTCGCAAACAACAAATAGTTCTCTAATTTTTTATTCTCAATTAGGTTTCTAATTTAACTGAGGTATTTAGGGGATATGGAGCTTGTTTTGGTGTGGGGAAAGAAATAATACATTCAAGATGATTGCTTCTTTTCTTCCAACCTTTTTCTTTTTATCCTTTAATAGCTTTGATGATTTATTTATTTATTTTTATAAATTTCACTGTATTGTTTTCATTTTTGTTTCTCGGTATCTTGCTTTTCAATTACGAAGAGGCTATGATGATAAATAAAAGTCAATGATGGATTTGACCAATCACCATTTGGGCCTTTAAACGTAAAGTTGTTTCTCGATGGTGTTGGCAAGTCACAGATTCTTATGCATTTGTTTGAAGCATAAAGGCTTTATGGTCTCTTTCAATGCTCGATTTTTCAATCTTAATAGGATGATGGCGAGGCAGTTTGGATGGCCTTCATGGCAACCACTGCAGCCATATCTATCTCTTAGGATGAGATTTGGGCAAGAAGAGGGAAGACCTATGGTCTGTTCTTGTGATTGACAAAAGATGAATCTGAGCCTCCTATATCTTATTTTGTAAAAGATCTTTTGATTATATTTACTATTTAAATGTTTAAAATCATTTAATGCATGATCAAGGGTTATTATATATGTTTCTCCTTTTTTCTCTTTTCTTGTTTCAATTATTTTAAATGTACTCATGGTATATTTGCTTAAGTGTTGTTAATTTTTCTGAGAATTGTTTTGATGTAGACATCACAGAAAAATTATTTTTAAACCAAAATGATATTTTTAAATATTAAAAAGTTTGGTTTGCTTTCATAATTTTGTTTCAAGTTTTTTTTTTTGTTTATCTGATGTTCGGATCATTTTAAGCTTCTATGAGAAGTTTACATGTTATCTTCAACATTATGTTAATTTTGGTACTTTTAAGATCTATTATTAGATGTTAAAAATCAATTGAGGAAAAAAATATGGCAATGTGATAATTGGTCCAGTTAAAGAAAGTCTTTGAGTTTTGCTACAGCAAACTGTATTTGTTGGGAACTTTTTATGGGTGCAATTTGGGGTTCGAAACTTAGAAGGTTTTCTTTTTAAAATGAACAGATCCTTTTTGCTCACATTGTCATGGATTTATACTTGCAAAACACTTTCATGTCTAGGTAAATCGTTATTGTTTGAAGCAATTAAGCATCTAGGGGAGTGCGTATGTGGTTATTGGGGCTGTTCTTGCCATGTCAGATAAATTGTTTCCTATGTTTGTTGTCGTACAATTGCTTGTACTTGTTTGTTATTCCGGGCTTAAATCCTATGCCCCATAATGCATATGATTCTTTGTACCGTTTGTGCAAATTCTTGTTCAGGTAGTAGCTGTTGCAATTGTGTTGATGACATTGTTGCCCCTGCATTGGTTAAGCATTGATTAAGCTAGATGATGTAAAATAATCATAAATGTTCATTGTCTACCGCAAACAACAAATAGTTCTCTAGTTTTTTATTCTCAATTAGGTTTTTAATTTAACTGAGTTATTTAGGGGATATGGAGTTTGTTTTGGTGTGGGGAAAGAAATAATACATTCAAGATGATTGTTTCTTTTCTTCCAACCTTTTTCTTTTTATCCTTTAATAGCTTTGATGATTTATTTATTTATTTTTATAAATTTCACTATATTGTTTTCATTTTTGTTTCTCGATATCTTGCTTTTCAATTACGAAGAGGCTATGATGATAAATAAAAGTCAATGATGGATTTGACCAATCACCATTTGGACCTTTAAATGCAAGATTGTTTCTCGATGGTGTTGGCAAGTCACAGATTCTTATGCATTTGTATGAAGCATAAAGGCTTTATGGTCTCTTTTAATGCTCGGTTTTCCAATCTTAATAGAATGATGGCGAGGCAGTTTGGATGGCCTTCATGGCAACCACTGCAGCCATGTCTATCTCTTAGGATGAGATTTGGGCAAGAAGAGGGAAGACCTATGGTCTGTTCTTATGATTGACAAAAGATGAATCTGAGCCTCCTATATCTTATTTTGTAAAGGATCTTTTGATTATATTTACTATTTAAATGTTTAAAATCATTTAATGCCTGATCAAAGAGTTATTTTATATGTTTCTCCTTTTTTCTCTTTTCTTGTTTCTATTATTTTAAATGTACTCATGGTATATTTGCTTAAGTGGTGTTAATTTTTCTGAGAATTGTTTTGATGTAGACATCACAGAAAAATTATTTTTCAACCAAAATGATATTTTTAAATATTAAAAAGTTTGGTGTGCTTTCGTAATTTTGTTTCAAGTTTTTTTTTTGTTCATCTGAGATTTGGATCACTTTAAGCTTCTATGAGAAGTTTACATGTTATCTTCAACATTATGTTAATTTTGGTACTTTGAAGAATTATTATCAGATGTTAAAAATCAATTGAGGAAAAAATATGGCAATGTGATAATTGGTCCATTTAAAGAAAGTCTTTGAGTTTTGCTACCACAAACTGTATTTGGTGGGAACTTTGTATGAGTACAATTTGGGGTTTGAACCTTAGAAGGTTTTCTTTTTAAAATGAACAGATCCTTTTTGCTCACATTGTCATGGATTTATTCTTGCAAAACACTTTCATGTCTAGGTAAATCGTTATTGTTTGAAGCAATGAAGCATCTAGGGGAGTGCGTATGTGGTTATTGGGGTTGTTCTTGCCATGTCAGATAAATTGTTTCCTATGTTTGTTGTCATACTATTGCTTGTACTTGTTTGTTATTCTGGGCTTAAATCCTGTGCCCAATAATGCATATGATTTTTTGTACCGTTTGTGCAAATTCTTGTTCAGGTAGTAGCTGTTGCAATTGTGTTGATGACATTGTTGCCCTTGCATTAGTTAAGCATTGATTAAGCTAGATGATGTAAAATAATTATAAATGATCATTGTTTGCCGCAAACAACAAATAGTTCTCTAGTTTTTTATTCTCAATTAGGTTTCTAATTTAACTGAGGTATTTAGGGGATATGGAGCTTGTTTTGGTGTGGGGAAAGAAATAATACATTCAAGATGATTGCTTCTTTTCTTCCAACCTTTTTCTTTTTATCCTTTAATAGCTTTGATGATTTAATTATTTATTTTTATAAATTTCACTATATTGTTTTCATCTTTGTTTCTCGGTATCTTGTTTTTCAATTACGAAGAGGCTATGATGATAAATAAAAGTCAATGATGGATTTGACCAATCACCATTTGGGCCTTTAAATGCAAGATTGTTTCTCCATGGTGTTGGCAAGTCACAGATTCTTATGCATTTGTATGAAGCATAAAGGCTTTATGGTATCTTTCAATGCTCGGTTTTCCAATCTTGATAGGATGATGGCGAGGCAGTTTGGATGGCTTTCATGGCAACCACTGCAGCCATGTCTATCTCTTAGGATAGGATTTGGGCAAGAAGAGGGAAGAACTATGGTCTGTTCTTGTGATTGACAAAAGATGAATCTGAGCCTCCTATATCTTATTTTGTAAAGGATCTTTTGATTATATTTACTATTTAAATGTTTAAAATCATTTCATGCTTGTTCAAGGGTTATTATATATGTTTCTCCTTTTTTCTCTTTTCTTGTTTCAATTATTTTAAATGTACTCATGGTATATTTGCTTAAGTGGTGTTAATTTTTCTGAGAATTGTTTTGATGTAGACATCACAGAAAAATTATTTTTCAACCAAAATGATATTTTTAAATATTAAAAAGTTTGGTGTGCTTTCATAATTTTGTTTCGAGTTTTTTTTTTTGTTCATCTGAGATTCGGATCACTTTAAGCTTCTATGAGAAGTTTACATGTTATCTTCAACATTATGTTAATTTTGGTTCTTTTAAGAATTATTAATAGATGTTAAAAATCAATTGAGGAAAAAAATATGGCAATGTGATAATTGGTCCAGTTAAAGAAAGTCTTTGAGTTTTGCTATAGCAAACTGTATTTGTTGGGAACAGTACAATTTGGGGTTCGAAACTTAGAAGGTTTTCTTTTTAAAATGAACAGATCTTTTTTGCTCATATTATCTTGGATTTATGCTTGCAAAACACTTTCATGTCTAGGTAAATCGTTATTGTTTGAAGTAATGAAGCATCTAGGGGAGTGCGTATGTGATTATTGGGGCTGTTCTTGCCATGTCAGATAAATTATTTCCTATGTTTGTTGTCGTACTATTGCTTGTACTTGTTTGTTATTCCGGGCTTAAATCCTATGCCCCATAATGCATATGATTCCATGTACCGTTTGTGCAAATGCTTGTTCAGGTAGTAGGGGTTGCAATTGTGTTGATGACATTGTTGCCCCTGCATTGGTTAAGGATTGATTAAGCTAGATGATGTAAAATAATCATAAATGATCATTGTCTGCCGCAAACAACAAATAGTTCTCTAGTTTTTTATTCTCAATTAGGTTTCTAATTTAACTGAGGTATTTAGGGGATATGGAGTTTGTTTTGGTGTGGGGAAAGAAATATTACATTCAAGATGATTGCTTCTTTTCTTCCAATCGTTTTCTTTTTATCCTTTAATAGCTTTGATGATTTATTTATTTATTTTTATAAATTTCACTATATTGTTTTTATCTTTGTTTCTCGGTATCTTGCTTTTCAATTACGAAGAGGCTATGATGATAAATAAAAGTCAATGATGGATTTGACCAATCACCATTTGGACCTTTAAACGCAAGATTGTTTCTCGATGGTGTTGGCAAGTCACAGATTCTTATGCATTTGTATGAAGCATAAAGGCTTTATGGTCTCTTTCAATGCTCGGTTTTTCAATCTTAAGAGGATGATGGCGAGGCAGTTTGGATGGCCTTCATGGCAACCACTGCAGCCATCTCTATCTCTTAGGGTTGGATTTGGGCAAGAAGAGGGAAGACCTATGGTCTATTCTTGTGATTGACAAAAGCTGAATCTGAGCCTCTTATTTCTTATTTTGTAAAGGATTTTTTTTGATTATTTTTACTATTTAAATATTTAAAATCATTTCATGCCTGATAAAAGGTGACTATACATGTTTCTCCTTTTTTCTCTTTTCTTGGTTCAATTATTTTAAATGTACTCATAGTATATTTGCTTAAGCGGTGTTAATTTTTCTGAGAATTGTTTTGATTTAGACATTACAGAAAAATTAGTTTTCAACCAAAATGATATTTTTAAATATTTACAAGTTTGGTATGCTTTCGTAATTTTGTTTCAAATTTATTTTTTGTTCATATGAGATTTGGATCACTTTAAGCTTCTATGAGAAGTTTACATGTTATGTTCAACATTATGTTAATTTTGGTACTTTGAAAAATTATTATTAGGATGTTAAAAATCAATTGAGGAAAAAATATGGCAATGTGATAATTGGTCCAGTTAAAGAAAGTCTGAGTTTTGCTACCACAAACTGTATTTGGTGGGAACTTTGTATGGGTGCAATTTGGGGTTAGAAACTTGGAAGGTTTTCTTTTTGAAATGAACAGATCCTTTTTGCTCACATTGTCATGGATTTATACTTGCAAAACACTCTCATGTCCAGGTAAATTGTTATTGTTTGAAGCATTGAAGCATCTAGGGGAGTGCACATGTGGTTATTGGGGCTGTTCATGCCATGTCAAATAAATAGTTTTCTATGTTTGTTGTCGTGCTATTGTTTGAACTTGTTTGTTATTCAGGGCTTAAATCCTTTGCCCCATAATGCATATGATTCTTTGTACCGTTTGTGCAAATGCTTGTTCAGGTATGAGGGGTTGCAATTGTGTTGATGACATTGTTGCCCCTGCATTGGTTAAGCATTGATTAAGCTAGATGATGTAAAATAATCATAAATGATCATTATCTGCCGTAAACAACAAATAGTTCTTTAGTTTTTTATTCTCAATTAGGTTTCTAGTTCTATAATACATTCAAGATGATTGCTTCTTTTCTTCCAACCTTTTTTCTTTTTATCCTTTAATAGCTTTGATGATTTATTTATTTATTTTTATAAATTTCACTGTATTGTTTTCATCTTTGTTTCTCGGTATCTTATTTTTCAATTACGAAGAGGCTATGATGATAAATAAAAGTCAATGATGGATTTGACCAATCACCATTTGGGCCTTTAAACGCAAGATTATTTCTCCAAGGTGTTGGCCAGTCACAGATTCTTATGCATTTGTATGAAGCATAAAGGCTTTATGGTCTCTTTCAATGCTCGGTTTTCCAATCTTGATAGGATGATGGCGAGGCAGTTTGGATGGCCTTCATGGCAACCACTGCAGCCATGTCTATCTCTTAGGATGGGGGGCAAGAAGAGGGAAGACCTATGGTCTGTTCTTGTGATTGACAAAAGATGAATCTGAGCCTCCTATTTCTTATTTAGTAAAGAAACTTCTGATTATTTTTACTATTTAAATGTTTAAAATCATTTCATGGCTCATCAAGGGTTACAATACATGTTTCTCCTTTTTTCTCTTTTCTTTGTTCAATTATTTTAAATGTACTCATGGTATATTTGCCTAAGTGGTGTTAATTTTTCTGAGAATGTTTTGATGTAGACATTACATAAAAATTATTTTTCATTTTAAAATGACATTTTTAAATATTTACAAGTTTGGTGTGCTTTCATAATTTTTTTTCAAGTTTTTTTTTTGTTCATCTGAGATTTGGATCACTTTAAACTTCTATGAGAAGTTTACATGTTATCTTCTGCATTATGTTAATTTTAGTGCTTTAAATAATTATTATTAGGATGTTAAAAATCAATTGAGGAAAAAATATGGCAATGTGATAATTGGTCGATAAAGAAAGTCTTTAAGATTTGCTACAACAAACTGTATTTGGTGGGAACTTTGTATGGGTACAATTTGGGGTTAGAAACTTAGAAGGTTTTCGTTTTTAAATGAGATCCTTTTTTGCTCACATTGTCATGGATTTATGCTCGCGAAACACATTCATGTCCAGGTAAATCGTTATTGTTTGAAGCAATTAAGCATCTAGGGGAGTTCACATGTGGTTATTGGGGCTGTTGTTGCCATGTCAGATAAATTGTTTCCTATGTTTGTTGTCGTGCTATTGTTAGTACTGGTTTGTTATTCAGGGTTTAAATCCTATGCCCGATTATGCATATGATTCTTTGTACCGTTTGTGCAAATGCTTGTTCAGGTAGTAGGGGTTGCAATTGTATTGATGATATTGTTGCCCTTGCATTGGTTAAGCATTGATTAAGCTAGATGATGTAAACTGATCATAAATGATCATTGTCTGCTGCAAACAACAAATAGTTCTTAGTTTTTTATTCTCAATTAGGGTTCTTATTTAACTGAGGTATTTAGGGGATATAGAGCTTGTTTTGGTGTGAGGAAAGAAATAATACATTCAAGAGGATTGCTTCTTTTCTTCCAACCTTTTTCTTTTTATCCTTTCATAGCTTTGATGATTTATATTTTTTTTGTTGTAAATTTCACTGTATTGTTTTCATCTTTGCTTCTTGGTATCTTGCTTTTGAATTACAAGGAGGCTATGATGATATTTAAAAGTCAATGATTGATTTGACCAATTACCATTTGGGCTTTTAAACGCAAGATTGTTTCTCCATGGTGTTGGCAAGTCACAGATTCTTATGCATTTGTATGAAGCATAAAGGCTTTATGGTCTCTTTCAATGCTCGATTTTCCAATCTTAATAGGATGATGGCGAGGCAGTTTGGATGGCCTTCATGGCAACCACTGCAGCCATATCTATCTCTTAGGATGGGATTTGGGCAAGAAAAGGGAAGACCTATGGTCTGTTCTTGTGATTGACAAAAGATGAATCTAAGCCTCCTATTTCTTATTTTGTAAAGGAACTTGATTATTTTTACTATTTAAATGTTTAAAATCATTTCATGCCTGATCAAGGGTTACTATACATGTTTCTCCTTTTTTCTCTTTTCTTGTTTCAATTATTTTAAATGTACTCATGGTATATTTGCTTAAGTATTGTTAATTTTTCTGAGAAATGTTTTGATGTAGACATTTTTAAACCAAAATTATTTTTCAACCAAAATGACATTTTTAAATCTTTACAAGTTTGGTCTCCTTTCATAATTTTGTTTCAAGTTTTTTTTTATTCATCTGAGATTTGGTTCACTTTAAGCTTCTTTGAGAAGTTTACATGTTATCTTCAACATTATGTTAATTTTAGTACTTTTAAAAATTATTATCAGATGTTAAAAATCAATTGACGAAAAAAATATGGTAATGTGATAATTGGTCCGGTTAAAGAAATCTTTGAGTTTTGCTACAGCAAACTGTATTTGTTGGGAACTTTGTATGGGTACAATTTGGGGTTCGAAACTTAGAAGGTTTTCTTTTTTAAATGAACAGATCTTTTTTGCTCAAATTGTCATGGATTTATGCTTGCAAAACACTTTCATGTGTAGGTAAATCGTTATTGTTTGAAGCAATGAAGCATCTAGGGGAGTGCGTATGTGGTTTTGGGGCTGTTCTTGTCATGTCAGATAAATTGTTTCCTATGTTTGCTGTCGTACTATTGCTTGTACTTGTTTGTTATTCCGGGCTTAAATCCTATGCCCCATAATGTGTATGATTCTTTGTACCGTTTGTGTAAATGCTTGTTCAAGTAGTAGGGGTTAGTTGCAATTGTGTTGATGACATTGTTGCCCCTGCATTGGTTAAGCATTGATTAAGCTAGATGATGTAAAATGATCATAAATGATCATTGTCTGCTGCAAACAACAAATAGTTAGTTTTTTATTCTCAATTGGGATTCTTATTTAACTGAGGTATTTAGGGGATATGGAGCTTGTTTTGGTGTGGGGAAAGAAATAATGCAATCAAGAGGATTGCTTCTTTTCTTTCAACCTTTTTCTTTTTATCCTTTCATAGCTTTGATGATTTATATTTTTTTTTGTTGTAAATTTCACTGTATTATTTTCATCTTTGCTTCTTGTTATCTTGCTTTTGAATTACGAAGAGGTTATGATGATAAATAAAAGTCAATGATAGATTTGACCAATCACCATTTGGGCTTTTAAACGTAAGATTATTTCTTCATGGTGTTGGCAAGTCACAGATTCTTATGCATTAGTATGAAGCATAAAGGCTTTATGGTCTCTTTCAATGCTCAGTTTTCTAATCTTAATAGGATGATGGCGAGGCAGTTTGGATGGCCTTCATGGCAACCACTGCAGCCATGTCTGTCTCTTAGGATGGGATTTGGGCAAGAAGTGGGAAGACCTATGGTCTGTTCTTGTGATTGACAAAAGATGAATCTGGGCCTCCTATATCCTTTTTTCTAAAGGATCTTTTGATTATATTTACTATTTAAATGTTTAAAATCATTTCATGCCTGATCAAGGGTTATTATATATGTTTCTCCTTTTTTCTCTTTTCTTGTTTCAATTATTTTAAATGTACTCATGGTATATTTGCTTAAGTGGTGTTAATTTTTCTGAGAATTGTTTTGATGTAGACATCACAGAAAAATTATTTTTCAACCAAAATGATATTTTTAAATATTAACAAGTTTGGTGTGCTTTCATAATTTTGTTTCAAGTTTGTTTTTTGTTCATCTGAGATTTGGATCACTTTAAGCTTCTATGAGAAGTTTACATGTTATCTTCAACATTATGTTAATTTTGGTACTTTTAAGAATTATTATCAAATGTTAAAAATCAATTGAGGAAAAAAATATGGCAATGTGATAATTGGTCCAGTTAAAGAAAGTTTTTGAGTTTTGCTACAACAAACTGTATTTGTTGGGAACTTTGTATGGGTGCAATTTGGGGTTCGAAACTTAGAAGGTTTTCTTTTTAAAATGAACAGATCCTTTTTGCTCACATTGTCATGGATTTATACTTGCAAAACACTTTCATGTCTAGGTAAATCGTTATTGTTTGAAGCAATGAAGCATTTAGGGGGGTGCGTATGTGGTTATTGGGGCTGTTCTTGCCATGTCAGATAAATTGTTACCTCTTATTTGAATCACTCTTTTATGAGACGTTTACATGTTATCTTTCACACTATTTTAATTTTAGGTATTTTAAGAATTATTATCACACTGTTAAAAATCATTTGAGGAAAAAAAATGGCAATCAAATAGTTGGTCCAATAAGAGTAAGTCTGAGTTTGCCTTCAGCAAACCATCTATGGTGAGAACTTAGTGTGGGTACAATTTTGGGGTGCGTTATCAGCTTTTTTTTCGGTTTTCTTTTTAAAATGAACTTGCTATGGGAAGTCCTTTTTATTTACATTGTCTTGGGATACATCTTTATTGTTTGAAGCAACGAGACATCTGAGGGATGTGGTTTTGTGGTTATTCTTGTTATTTCAGATAGTTTATTTCTTTTTTTTTTTGTCGTGCTACTGTTTGTACTTGTTTGTTATTCAGAACTTAAATACTATGTCCTATGCAACAAATGATTCTTTGTATTATTTATACAAATGCTTGTTTACGTGGTAGGGATTGCTATTATATTGATGACATTGTTGCCCTTCCATTGGTTAAGCATCGGTTAAGCTTGATGATGTAAAATGGTCATTGTCTGACGCAAACATCAAATCATTCTTTAGTTTTTTATTTCAATTTAGGGTTCTTATTTAATTGAGGCATTTAGGGGATATACAGTTCATTTTCTGTGGGGAAAGAAATAATACATTCAAGATGATTGCTTCTTTTCTCCCAACCTTTTTTTTTCTTCTTTCATAGTTTTGATGATTTACTCTTTTTTTCAAAAATTTTGCTGTATTATTTTCTTCTTTGCTTCTCACTATCTTGTTTTTGAATTATGAAGAGGCTATGATGATAAATAAAAGTCTATAATGGATTGAGCAATCACCACGTAGACCAAGCATCTCTCTTCAATGCTCACTTTTTTAATCTTTAAGAGAATAATGGCAAGGCAGTTTGGATGGCCTTCATGGCAACCGCTGCAGCCATGCCTATATCTTAGGATGGGATTTGGGCAAAAAGAGGGAATATCTGTGGTCTGTTCTTGTGATTGACAAAGATAAATCTAAGCTTCCTATTTCTTATTTCGTAATGATTCTTTTGATTATTTTGACCATTTGAATGTTTAAAATCATTTAATGCTTGATCAAGGTTTACTACACCTGTTTTCTCCATTTCTTTCTTTTCTAGGATCAATTATTTTTAACGTATTCAAGGCATATTTGTTAAGTTATGTTATTTTTTCTGATGATTGGATGGAGTCAATATAGAAAAAAAAAGTTATTTGTTAACCAAAATGTTATGTTAATTTGATTTTTGTTTCGGTATTCATATGACATTCTTAAATGTTTACATGTTTTGTGTGCTTTCATAATTTTGTTTCCAGTTTTTTTTGTTCTCTGAGATTTGCATCACTTTAAGCTTGTATGAGAAGTTTACATGTTATCTTCAACTTTATGTTAATTTTAATACTTTTAAGGATTATGATCACATTGTTAAAAATCATTTTGAGAAAAAAAAAATAGCATTGAGGTTGTACTTAAAAATCATGTTTAGTACATCAATATTGTTTGAAGCAAAGAGGCATTTAATGGAGAGCGCATGTAGTTGTTGGGATTGTTATTGCTATTTTAGATATTTTGTTTCTTTTGTTTGTCATTGTGCTACTAGTTGTACTTGGTTATTCAGAGCTTGTATGATATGCCTCATACAACAAATGATTCCTTGTACTGTTTGCACTTTTGTTTGTTCAGGTAGTAGGGATTTGGATTATGTAAAACGATCATTGTCTGCTGCAAACAACATATCATTCTCTAGTTTTTTCCTTCCCTTTTAGGATTCTTATTTAGTTGATCTGAAAATGTGGATGGTTGCATCAAAAGGTAGAGATATATTGGTTTTAGCAACATTTTGGCATTTTATGGATGTTCTCTAGTAAGTGTTTTTCTTTGAATGATCGTATTCAATTATGCCACATTAGGGATTGTTTTGAACACATCCATGACTGAATGTGTAGTGATGAAAGTTAGGAAAATAATTCATCGAATTTATTGTTTGGGTTTACATACAGATGTTAAATTCCACTCCCTCATGATTGTGCAGGTGAGTTAAGCTAGTTCGTGTATTACATTTATTATTACTACAAAAGTAATCTCATATTAAACGCACCTCTTATCATCCATATCATGTGGTTGCTATATAATGGTTTGTGTCAAGATGTTTGATCGCCTTAGGATCTCAAGAAATATTATTTTGTGCATTTTGTTGAAATGACGTCTGGGCATATTGTGTGACAATAGAGGTCTTATTTTACAATTAGTTATGTTATGTGCACATATTTGATATTAGTCGGGCTCGTCAATTTCTCGGTGAGAATTTTTGTGCTACCCTAATACCGTTAGAACTTAGTATGGAGTTTGTTGTGTGCTATACTTTGATATTGATTTGGCCTTATATAGAAGTTACGCATTGACTATAGTATTGAATGAAATGTTATTTGGATGAAAGAGCCTATATAACTTTAAATAATAACAGTTATTTGGATGAAAGGCGGTGTGGGGAGTCTTAGATTTGTCACGGATAATTGCATATTATCCCCTTTAGTTGATTAAGATTAGCATCTCGATCTTTATATTTTAAATAATAACATTGAGATTTTTACTTATGAAAGTAAAACATTTAAACCTTAATTCTCTTTATGTCATCAATTTTGTCATGAATGGAAAGGGTAAAAGGAAAATTTCATTTAAGCTTTCCTCCCTATGGACAGCAGTGGCATCGGTGGGGTGTGAGACCGACGACGTTGGTGGCATGAGAGTCTAATGTCTGAATCTCCTTTGAAATGCTACTCTCGTGTGCCTTCAGTTGCGTAGCAGACGACACACTAACGACAATGTCGGTGGCGTACTCAGATTTCCTTTGGAATGCCATCTCGTGTGCTTCTGGTTGTGTTGTGGATGACAGACCAATGGTGGTGTTGGTGATGCACGAGGGTGGCATTCTAGAAGAGATCCAAGCATTAGTCTCATGCACCATTGATACCATTGTTGGTTGGTCGCCCGTAGTGTAGGCGCGCAAGGCTAGCGTTCTAGAGAGATCCAGGTGTCAGCCCCACGGCTCATCGATGTCATCATTGGTCTGTCGTCCGCAATACAGTTAGAGGTGCGCAAGGGTGGTGTTTTAGAAGAGATATGAGCATCGGCTTGATCTTGCACATTATCGTTGGTCTGTTGTTTGCACGGGATAGAAGTTTATATGAAATTCTTGGAAATTGATTACCTTATTTGTTAACTTTTCCACTATCACCCCAAAAATAACTAAACTCTAAAGTTCTCGGAGTATGATTAACCTTTCTTTTTACGGTTGACAAGATTAATCCGAGCCTCCCATTTGTAATTGTTTAATTGTTCTTTCTTTTACCTTTACCCATTTCATGCCTGATTGATATCTACTATTCTTGTTCTCTAATTACATGTGCTTTTTCCCGTGTTTTTTCTTCTTTAGGAATGTTCTCTATTCTTGTTCTGAAATAGTGATAAAAAACATGTTACAATGTTAGTTTAAAAATCATAGGGATTGCGTGGCCGGACGAAAAAATTACTTTTGACCGAATCAATTTACTTATTAAATCATCATCATTTATAAACATATCAAATTCATAATTATAAAATTTAGGCCAAATTGGTTGGTTGGTTCTATAAGAATCAAGAATTGGACTCTTGATCAGCTTGATCTATAAATCTTTAATTTTTTTTAATGTTTTTACCAAAGTTTCTTTAATTGTTTATTGTAAGAATAAAAAAAAATGCTATTATATATATATATATATATATATATATATATATATATATATATATATAATTCTTTGTTTCCTTCGACATGTCTAATTTCTTGTTGTTGCCTATTTGACCAATGTTCTTATATTTATTTTATTATAAAATAATTTTATAATATTATTTGTATAATTTGTATATGTGTATGTGTATATTTATGTGTATGTGCAGTGCATGTATATATTGTTTTCTAACCAATTGGATCAACTTGGCTTTGTAATCTTTTCAAAATGATATATATATATATATATATATATCTCTCTCTCTCTCTCTCTCTCTCTCTCTCTCTCTCTCTCTCTCTCTATATATATATATATATATATATATATATATATATATATATATATATATATATATATATATATATATATATTCCTGTATTACTTGATTTCTGATATTGTTACGGTTGATATCTTTTTAATGTGTTCTTAGATTCTAAGACTTTTGTTTTATTTGGTTTTCAATTTTATAAGTTTTTAAAACAATTTTAACATGACAAATAATTTTGCGTTGTTATACTTTAAAATATTTTTAAAAATTATGTCGGATAAGTTGATCCATTGGTCTAATAAAGGGACATTGTCTGATCACAAAATTAACAAAATGTGAGGTTGAAGAAGTATAAAAGAGATGAGAGAATAGTGCTTATACCACATATCTCGTCATAGTTTTAAGGCAACACAGCTTTTGAATTGATTATAAATTCTGTTTTTTGGCCTGTGTGCTGTTTCTGCTTTGCTCCTCTGGAAACATCTAGAAACCATTTTATCGTTGGCTCCTCAAACAATTGGTTTTTATCGAACTTCAACTATTCGTCACTAGGATCCAGTAAGACCTTAATCTTTCCCTAAATTAATAGTTCATTTTTTTGTGACCCAAAATTTGTCTCAGATCCTTTCAACCACCAATCATCCACAATCATCTTGATCAGATGCTTCTCGCTTTCATGAAATAAAATGCAACTAGATCGAAACTTGATCAGAATTATTCTATACCATACAACACACCCGTTTGGATCTTGGAGTTGCTTCATAAGTCGGATGCACAACCTGTTTAAAGCTAAGTCATCCGGTTTGCGTAGAAACTTGTCACTGAAGAAATTTTTCTTATGTAGTCAAATTCAGTCAAACTGATTTTAATTCTTGGCTAATATTTCCATAGGTAAAATAACACTAATCCGTAAAATGGAAAGATTGTCGATAATCACACCAGATCTAAAAACTCTTGTACTGCTTTCTTGCTTCCTTGGTCTCGTTTTTGATTACTAACTCAAAGTATGCTATACCTTGCTTCTAGCCTTGCTTTACTTGCTTATGAGCCTGACACTGCTTGCTTTGAAACCAACACTATTACTAAGAATAATTAAATAAATGGGACTACCGCGTCACATTATACGTTACTGAGGCTTTGACTCCCCTCTCTTAGCCCTGCACTCCTTCATTCTGTATGGAAAGTGATTTTATATGATATTTGAGAGTGTTTTATGAAGGGAACTAGGTTGAAAAACAGCAAGTGATTTTGAATTGAATTAAAGCAATGGAACAGCTCTACTTTGGATCTTAATTAAAGCAAACAAACAGCTCTACTAAGAATCAAATTAGTAGTATCAATACAATATAGCACATGGTCAATGCTGACCAGGCTGCTCTCACCATGTTCACAGCTGCATGGGGAGGAATCTTGTCTGTGTCATTGAGTGATAGAAGTGAAAGAGGGAAAGGTGCCATGAAACAACCCTCAGTTCATGCACACAGAATGAGACATTAAAAGGTGGAGAAAAGAAACTGAGTGGGAGGAGGATGGTGTGCAGGCAAAGAGTGGTGAATCCCACCATGCTGCTGAAGGGCAACATTTTTGGATTCTCTCTGTCATGATGTTGTTGATACTCTTTTAGACCAAACAGCCTTTATCATTGACCTTTCATATCTGCTTTCTGACCACCACCCCATCCATTTTATGTTTTTTGTGTGTTTTTTGTTTGGAGGGATATCATAGAACTCTCTCTCTCTCTCTCTCTCTCTCTCTCTCTCTCTCTCTCTCTATATATATATATATATATATATATATATATATATATAACTTGTTTCTCTTGGTCCTTTCTCTTTCTCTTTCTTAGATACATATTACATAACATTTTTAAAAAAACGTCTGTTTCAGCTCCTAGCAACAAAATTTTAAATAAAAGTAGCTTAGAAATTTTCATTCGTTTCAAAACCAAAACCATAATAGTCAACATCAAATTTATCAACGGTATTAATAAAGCTTGTGAGTGCAGCACTAGACCCAAATCTTATACAGGCTTAGGTATTAGAGATTTTATCGTGTTAGTTACATAGTAATTGTAAAAGGGTTCTATCCATCCTTGGCAATTCTAAGATTAGGCTAAGCGTTTGCAAGCTAAATGTGATAATATTTATCCTTGGTATTATATTCTCCTCTTCCTTCTCGATCGTCCTCTTGGTAGTTGAGAAGTATTATATTTGTCTTTAAAGCTCTCAATGGAGGTTTCAAAAAACTAGTAGAGTACAGCTTTCATATTAATATTTAGAATAATCATTTGTTTACATATATTCCTCGATAAATGGTCAATCTTTATAAATGTGTATGATATAATGGAATACCAGATAGTATCTGAGCTTTTGGAAAGGGTCATTGGAATCAATCGTGACAACGGGCATCTACTCATCCGATTTCTCTTCCATCGAGACCACTGGCATCCACTAAAGGCCTTCCTTCAATAGGCAAAGGTCAAGCACATTTTACAATTCAATTCTTCTTTTACCGGGTTTAGGAGATAACCCTTACACCTCATTTATTCCTCTTTTAAATTATTCTAATACTTTTTTACTCTCAATACTTATAGTTTTTAATCATTGATGAGAGGAGTATTTATAGGCTTTAAGTTGATTCAAACTTGGAGCCTAAAAATCTTATCCCGGGTTCCCCGGGCATGGACGGTACCACCGCCCAGTGTCAATTTGGTTGACACTGTCCTGGTAGTACCATCGCCCAGGTCTGGCGGTACCATCGCCTGGGAGGCTGTGCTGGGTGGTACCACTGCCCAGACTGGCGTACCACCGCCTGGCACCCTGTTAGTGGCAGTACAATCGCCCAGACTAGCGGTACCATCGCCTGACATAGTCACGACGAGAATTCTTGGGACACTATTTGGGCTTCTTATTGGGCCCAACATAGTTCTTACATGGGCCTAGCTGACCTTTAATTGGGTTGGCCTAAATCCAAGCCTAATTACGTGCTAACTACGATTCCTAAGACATATTCTAAGCTAAACATGTAAGTCTTGGTTCTTCTAGCGATCTTCCGACGAACTTTCGATGATCTCTCGGCAATGTTCCAACGGACTCTCGGTAAGCTCCTAGACTTCATGACGATCTTCTTGGCGAGTTCTAATGAACTTCTTGGCAAGCTATCGGTTGGTTCCGCCAAAACTTCTGACGAACGTTTGGACTTCCGACAAACTCTCAAACTCCCAACGATGTCGCGTCCTTGACTTCATTTTGCTTCATGCTTTGCTCTCGTAGTTAATGTTTTGCTCTCAAACACACTTTGATTTAGATAATTAATACTAAGCATTAATCAAATTGTCCGACATGTCATTGGTCTCTCGACGCTTTGTTCGATTCTTCGGCGCATCGTCCTCTCTTGCGGCCTATTGGCCAATCGACCAGTTGACTCCGCAACTTCGAAATCCTTAGCGTAATATCCGCTCTTCTTGGCCCGATTCTCGAATCCACGACCCAAAGTCTTCTATCGATACGTCAATCGATCCACCGGCCCGACATTCAATCTTCTAACATATTCCTCCGGCCCAACATGATTTTTCCTGTTTTAATTGTCTCATCCTGATCGAAGTATCCTGCGTCACTCAAAACGTAGATTAAAACATAAACACATATCAATTGGTTTCATCATCAAAATACGATATTCAACATTATTAACTTGATTAAAAATATATATTCCTTTAAAGAACTAATTATGATCTTTGGATTTGATCTTTTCATCCTTCGGAAATCAAAACTTCTCTTTAAAAATTTTTATGGGGGACTCCCTACCTCACCTTGGTTTGCCAAGATTTTTAACTCATATTGGCAACTATTTTAATATATATTGTAATAGCACTTTTTCTTCCTTCGGCAATTGGCATGTAGGGTCTTAGATTACTAAGAGGTATGACCTTGACAAAGATTCTACAAGTAGATTACTTGCACTACTAATTTTCTATGGATTAGTTAGAAACTCCAAAATGAAAGCCACTTTTGCAATCACTTTGTTAGCAAATGGCTTAGAATCCTATGACGAGAATCCTTCGCTTGTTGAATTTGTGGGATTTACCTCACAAATGCACCTGGATGATTTTTATCATACACCTTTATCTTATCAATTTTCTCTAGAAGACGTTGCTTCCTCGGTATTTTCTATTGCAATCGCAAATTTGAGTTTCATTTTAAGAGATGTAGATGGAAAAATTCTTTAGGCATGATGCAGAGTCCTTCCAATTTCATTCAGCTCTTGAAGGAGAATTTCAAGTATTATTGTTCGGACTTAAAATGACAACTAGGATTGGATATTGTAATTTATGGGTTGATTATTTAAAGCTATCAAATTTTTGAACAAACTTGAAGACACTATCCTTTTAATAGTTTGTTGGTTGACAATCAAATAAACAATGTAAAACGATGTTTTTTTTTATATTGAACCCAAAACAAGGATGCTCATTATGCTATAATCCACAATGTTTTCAATTCTTTGAACTATTAGGACTCCAACTATAATGTATTCTTTGGCATCTTGAATGCCAATAGCTTAATGCAATATTTTTCTCTTTCGTTTTGTTAAAAGAAATCAAATTTATAATCGATCAATCGATCGATGATACTGGTCTGGATTCAGCTAAATCTTGGAAGGTGAGCTGCAATGGAACGACTTCATGGGGTTTGTGGTGCTCGGTGAGGATGGATGTTGTTGACTTATAAATGATCCGCAATTTCCAACCTCACGCAAATACAAGATGACACCGAGGAGGCCACAATACAGAATCATTTTTGGATTGTCTCCTAGGCCATGCTCGGGGAGACAATATGGTTTGGCTCAATCTCGATGAGTGCGAGGTAAGGGCGATGATGGGTGTCTCCTAGGCCAATCCCCGAAGATGGGATTGTCTCTTGAGCCCTTACACAATATATCGATATTGGGAACCCTTACACAATAGATCGATATCGGGAGGAAGATTGTTGGCTTGACCCTATCAAAACTTAAATTAATTTGTTTGCTAGCGTTAAATGTCCTAGATCCGTTGTCGGTGGGTCGACATTTATACCTCTCCCTAAGGGTCGATCACATGCAAGTTGTCAATGACCATCGTACTCTAGGCGATCGGTTAATCTATTCCATATCTTAAGAAGGTACATCTTATTTTTATTATTGGGATTATTTGGTTTACTGTAGACATCAAATGTAAAAATAGATAACTCTATTTTTCTTTTTAATGTATTAAGACAAATTGTTTTATCTTAAAATTCAGAGCATACTAAATCAATTTTTTCTTAATTTAATTTGATTTAGACCAAATAACGGAGAAGACTTAGAAAGTTGCCAATGAAAATTGCAACTATTTGTGTTTGACAAAAGTAATTTTTTTCTTGTTAATCTTAATGAACTTGTCCTGTATTTGCTTCCCAAGAAAATAGCATTATTTCTTTAGTCTATAATTATTGATGGCTTAAAGAGTTGAGCATATTTCACTTTGGAACCTTCAAACGAGTATCTAATGAACATCAAATCAGTGCTACAGAGAAAGAAAAAGGCTACAAAAGGTTAGAAAAAGAGAATTTTCTTTGTTGCATCAATGCCCATGCAAAACCACCAACTTGAAATGTAAATTTATCTTTTTAAGTTCTATTATTAATACCCAAATCTATATGCAAATTTTATGAGATTTGAAGTTTGTATAGGAAACACTAATAACACATGTATGTGAGCAGTAGTAAACACCTGAAAAGAGCACTCCCTCATCTCAAGAATTCTCTTTTAAGTGTGACTAAAGAAGGATCAATGCCAAAGTAGTGTATCCATTTTACTATTCTCTTTCATACTCTGTAGATACATGTCTATTATTTATAGTCAAGTTTCAGTATCCAATCCAAAATTTCACATTCTCAACCCTGAAGAGACTACTATTCCTGGTCTCAAGAAATCTCTCTTTTTGCCATGAATATCGAAGGATTGATTCAAAGTGGTTGATTCATTTGAGTTAGATAAACATCTTCTCCATCAAATCAACTTATATTGGTCACCACCTGCATATTCTGGTGAGAAAAAAGACTGATTTCTGAGCACTGATAGAAGTCCTTCTGTACTAAGCTTTTGCTTCTCTTGAGAGGCAAGTTAAGTAACTTGTTTGTAGCCTTGGCATTATGTGAAGCTCTTCATCTTTGTGACAACTCTGTGATTTGTATTCAGCAGCAGGAACAGCAGTGTTAATTTAGTTTGATGGAGATGTTTCCGAGTTCACATGGGCAGAAGAGAAATCCGAGGGCATCAGCTTCCATGGAAAGCTTGCACAAAGCTTGGGCAATGTCAGCTGTGGACCAAAGCTGCCTCCCTCACCTGTATCTTCATGTGGAGAAGATGCCAAATTCCGAAGAAGAGCTCACCTGACCTGACAGAAAGAAACATCAGCACACACCTCACTTTATTTCTTTTGGTACAGAAGAAGAGATGCATTCCACAGTCTCCTTTCCATATCATGAAGGCTTTCATCAAAATTTGGATTCACTGATTAATCTCACAGTCTCGTGTACCTAAAAAGAAGTCATACGTAAATGTGTTGATAATGAGAACACTGATTCGCCCATACGTCGTTCCTTAGTCAATTAGTTTATTTTATTGCGGGTACGGGCTAAGCAACGGCGGCCCGAGTCCGAAATTATCGGATTTTTGGCCTTTCGGAGCCCCACTTAGATATGATCCGATAACGCGCTGAGACTCCCGCAGCCCACTCGATGCGGTCGGAACTCAAAACGGATTTTACTGTAAAAAGCTCCTTTTTAAATCGCATTTGGCGTCCGACGGGTACCCCCCTTTCCCCTTCGTCTTCCCTCCTCTCCCTCCCTCCGGATCTTCCGAGCACTCACCGATTTCCTCCGGCGCGACTCGATTTCTCGGTCCAATTTGGTCTTCCATCCCAAGATGGATCGCTTTCTTCAATGGTTCGACCAAAGTGGGCGTGGAAGTGGCGGATCTCTCGTTTTCGGCCTGGATTTGTTCTAGCTGGCGAAAAGAGTCTCTCTTTACCTTTGAGGTGGTTTCAGTGCGTCAGAACATATTTCATCTCGTGAGAGCATTTTCTTGCCTGAGAAAGGTGGTCCATGGAGTATGGCCCTTATGACAGTAGCGGTAAGTGGCATTGAGGTTGCTCATCTTGCAATGGCGATTTCTTATGCTGATTCTCGGTTTTTAGTGTAATTTGGATCCATCTTCTTATAAAGGTGTTCATTACTTGGGGGAGTTGGGTGTGGAGGCTTGCTTGATTAGCTTGGATAGTTAGTAAGTGATACAAGATTGAGAAATTAGGTTTCGAGCTTGATTGACCGCATTATAGATTGAATTCTTTTAGTTTCACATGGAAGTTCTGTTTTTATGTGTCTCTGCTAGTTTAAATGCTTCGTTGTGAAGCCAGAATGGAGTAGGCTTCATCTTCGAATGGGATAAGGTTGGCACTTAGCTTCCGTATATTTCTGTGCCTCTTATGCTGAATGAGGATCCAACTTCCCCTTGGTGTGGAGTAAATTCAAGTTCTTCGTGGACGTTGAACAGTTGAAGTTGTTTGGATGTATCGTCATTAGGGAGTTAGGCCTCTGAATAATAAGCTGTGCGGACTATTAAATCATCATGTTAAAGCTGTTTCTTCACCCAAGCATGTTGCACTCCAAAGGCATCGATAAAAAGAATATTTTTTAAAACTTTCCTAAATTTGCAATAAGCTTCCACGATATCTTTGTTTAAAAACTTCCGATGTTTATGTTCTGATCCAATATGATAATTTAGTTCACTGTTGTACAAGTTTTTTATAATGATAAGAATAGTGAAGCTCAACTGTTTAGCAAATAATTATAAAACAAGAAAGGAGGCAAGAGATTAGGTTTCACAATCATTTATCACAAATTATTTTTTTCTTCATTTTTGGGTATATGCCTGAGTGAAAGAAATGATAAGTGAATTGTAGGATGGTTGGCCATCCAATTTATCCAAGTTTTAGAACATTTCCAAAGTGGAAGTCGGTCCCTATAATAGATATGATTATGGACATATATTTGATCTTGACCTGATTTTATCCTAGGAGAGAAAATTATAAAAAATTCTAGCTTCGGTTTAGTCCCTTAAACCAAATTATGTTTTCATCGGTTCTTATTTAACTTGAAATCTTGAATCATGAGGTCAAGTATAATTATATAGAGGAAGTACATATAGTATTTCACGAGGTAAAATGGGTCGAGCTTGGTGTTGATGACAATGAGGCTATAACATCAAACAATGTGTTACATAGCAAACTGGTCCTTTCAAGTGTTGGAAGATGGCTGTTAAGTAAGACTCCAACAATATGAAGAGTAGTTCAACTTAATATTAATAGGCATTAGGAACATTTAGAGTGGCATAAGTGAATAGAATGTTGATTAACCAAGATAAAACACTTAACTAAGAAGTGTGCTCATCCTTAGTATCATAGAAGAGCTTAGATGAAATCTGTAGATACTTTCTTAAGTCCTTTGGAAGTTGACATTATTGCATAAGTTGCAACAATATCTGTGCTTTCTACACAGTCGTGCAAATCTATAGAGGCCATTTTTCCATGACCAAGCACCTTATCTATAAATAAAGCTAATTGTCATGCTTCCTTTAAATTTTCTTTTGTTGAATTCTCAATATGGTTATTGATTTTATTAGTGCTGCATTGACTGCAGGAACTGATGATGATCTTCCACCATCTCATTATAATAGGGGTGCAAGAGGAGTATGTGTGAATGGGAATGGAAGAGCGATGATTGGTGCTATTCCATATGCTAACATACCAAATGATATGGAAGTTCAAATACATCGGCTCGAGCAAGATGCATATAGTTCAGTTCTTCGAGCGTTTAAGGCTCAATCTGATGCCATTACTTGGGTAGTAGATAACCTAGATTCCACATTAATGTAACTCTGTTGCTGCCCATTAATTTACTCTTGTATGCTTTTTTATTGATGTGTCATGAAAAGTATGTGTTCAGGAGAAGGAAGATCTTATAACTGAGCTCAGAAAGGAGCTGAGAGTATCAGATGAGGAACACAGAGAACTGTTAAGCAGGGTTAATGCTGATGACATTATTCAGAGAATAAGGTCTGTAACTGAATGTGTTCTGAGTCTATATTTACCACAATCTAATTAAAACGTGTTTTTAACTTTCTTTATGCCATCCTCATTTCTTGTGCGCGCTGTTTGCCAACTTCGACTAGAGAATGGAGGCAGGCAGGTGGACTCAAAACTGGAATGCTTGGTAATGCTCAACCAGATGTAGCAGCGCCTAATGTTTCAGCATCTCAAAAGAGGCAGAAGATATCTCAGCCTATATCTACTGTCTCAGTAGGTGCACCATCTCCTGCACTGCACTCACAACTTGCTGCTTCCATGCAGCCATCATCATCAATTGCAAAAAGGGGAGCTGCTGCAGGAACCAAAGCCAAGAAGCCTAAATCAGTAAGTTTTTGAGTTGTAATAGTAAGTTATTTCTTTAATCATCTTTTTTTGTTTCAATGTTCTTCTATTAATAATCTCTAAGTTTTAGGGTTGGACATTATCTGGTACATCTTTGGTGAAATCCATGCAGTACCCTTCTGCAGGTCCTAGTGGAAGGGTCCAAATTTCCAATAGGAAATATTCTGTTGCTTTTGCAGCAGGTGAAACTCCTGAGCCAGCATCACTTGATCCACTAATTGGGCGGAAAGTCATGACTAGATGGCCCGAAGATGATAATTTTTATGAAGCTGTTATAACTGATTATAATCCACTTGAGGTGTGTTTATTAGCTGTATACATTTTATTTTATATGATATTGTAATAGTCGTCCTCATCTTTTTTCGGGATTGTTGCCAGGGTCTGCATGCTTTAGTTTATGATATTGGCACGGACAATGAGACATGGAAATGGGTCAATCTCAAAGAGGTGAGCTAGTAATCGTATTACCATAGTTTATGATATTAACACAGATAATGACAGTTTTGATTGTTGCAGATTTGTCCAGAAGATGTAAGATGGGAGGGTGAGGATCCAGGTATCACTCATCAGTCTGGTCAAGGTCCACCACATCATGGGGTTAAGAGGACCACAGGCCACGGTGGTGGAATTCCAGGTGCAGGAAGGGGAAGAGGATCCCTGAAGAGTCAGACGAAGAGAGATTTTCCCCCATCCCAAAATGGCATTGCGAAGAAGAGCACTGGTGATATTGAAATACTCCACACTGAAACTCTAATAAAGGAAGTATGTGCTTAGAAACTGACTGGGATTGTTGATCTTGTCAGGGAGAACACATCTGATCTATATTTTTTTCATGTCATTCTTGTGCATCCCAGGTAGAGAAACTTCTTGGTGAAAGTCATATTGATACTCTCGAGATTGACAAAGCCAAGAAAATGTTGAAAGTATGTGGTTATAATTATAAAAGAGAACTTTACTAGTAATGAGCAGTTATCTGTCTCATGAAAAACTAATCAAGGCATTTCGTTTGCATGCAGGAGCACGAACAGGCATTGATGGATGCAATTGCAAGGCTAGCGGATGCATCTGATTGTGAGAGGTAAATTCTCAATTCCATCCTTCTGTTCAATTTTCCATGTGATTCTGAACATGTCAAAAGTCCAATTTTATTTTACAGGTTAATCATATTTCCTGTGTGCATCTTTAAAGCTTTCTAAAGGTTGATAACAGAGTAGATTGATGCTGGTTACATTACTGCTTTGAGCCCCATTGCGGCATCTTGTTTTGCAGAAGAGGCCAAGCACCAGTTCTCACATGGCCAACCCGTCGACCGTGATCGAGAATGAACCAGAAGAACGGCGGGAACCAGCACGAAGCTAATTACAACAATGACATGGCTGTCAATTGCAGAGAAAGATACGAGGACGACTGAATGGTTGCACGCTGCGCTGTAGCCTTTGGTTTACCAACACGATGGCAATGTCAGTGACATGTAACTTGTGACCAACCAGTAACGAAGCTACCACCACCTAGGACGTCGAAGGTGGCCCTAGGTAATGTAAAACGCCCTTGCTATTACGCATGGACTATTAATGGTGTCTTCATCTTTCGAGGAACACATTTCTCGTGCAAGGGATTGTCTTTTTACCATCGCAAGTTTCTTTATTCGTTGCTGGGAAAATACGTGCCTCTGTGATGTTCAACCATGAATTCCAATTCCTCGCATCTCGATAGTAATAAGGAGACAGTTGCTACGAAATTTTAACGAAAGCACTTAGATCTTTACAAGACACAGGAAAAGATGAATATTCCGAGTAGTTTGCTGACTAAACCAGTTGTTGAGAAAGGGAAGTTCCCACCGTTGACTGAAATTATCATTGACGGTCATGACATCTTCCTTCCACGACAACGCTAAGATCTTTCTTTTCTTTCTTTTTGCCGGTTGAATTAATTAGTAGCTGAGTTGGTCCAAACAACATGCGCTAATACTAATGGTTTTGATGTTGTGATAACATCGAGTATTGTTTGTTGACAATTTATGAAACGTCTTATCCTTTCACGAACACTTAATGTGATTGGAGATGCTGACGAAGGTCATGTGGAACACAGCCTTTGTTTAGGTTTAGCAGAAGGGGTTTCCACCCATCTATAGAATTCCGGTGTGAACCGAGTAAGAGTCTTGGCATCCCCGTATTCTGAGCTGACCAGACGTCTACGAAGGGGAAGAAAGTATTAGGAGGGAGCGCTGATCGCGTACGCTGCAATAAATTACGACTTCTCGAGTCTTTTCACAACAGGAATTGACATTGTCTTGGTCCAAGTAGAAATGGTCAATCTGCCGGGAGAGCATGTCGAGAGAGAGAGGACGCTGCCTCGGCGATCAGTTTTTATATAAGAACATGGCCACAGGAGGAAGACAAGCAACCCGAGAGTTGTCATGGCTTCTAATGGATGCAGGCACTCTCTTTCCATCCACGCCATCGTCTCTCTCGTGCTTCTGTTGCTTGCTGCCGCTGCTACCTGTCTCCCGGCTTCAGCAGCAAACAGCCCAAAGCAGTCGAACAAACCTTCTCTGAAGACAGTGCAGGTACTTAATTCTCTCGTCCTTCGTCTTCTTCTTCTTCTTCTTCTTCTTCTTTGGTAGGGAGCATAGTAAAGCCTGTTTCTGCTGTTCTCACAGAGTCCAGATGGCGACATCATCGACTGCGTTCCCTCTCATCTCCAACCTGCCTTCGATCATCCCAAGCTCAAAGGACTGAAACCCTTGGTAACCGACACGCATATTCAAGCACGTAAATAGTAATCACATGCATTCACCTTAGGGTTTCATCAACTCTTCCTTCTTCTCAAACGTTTACACAGGAACCGCCTGTGAGACCCCAAGGCCGCAAGGCCAAGTCCATGGCCGGTGGCATCACCCAGTTGTGGAGAGCCTCCGGGGAGACGTGCCCACAGGGAACAGTTCCGATTAGAAGAACCACGGAAGAAGAGGCTCTGCGAGTGAGGAAGCATGAGAGGAAGCTTGTAGAGGGTGCAGGAGAAAGTCCCTTCACTAATCATGAGGTTAGAATGGTTGGTGTATTGGTCGTTAATCAAAAACTAATATTAGGAGGAATCAAAAACATATATATATATATATATATGTGTGTGTGTGTGTGTGTGTGTGTGGTGTTTATTATTCATATACAATGTGTGTGTGACAGTATGCAATTGGCACGGTGGAGGATGAAAACTTGTACTACGGTGCAGAAGCCACCTACAACGTGTGGGCGCCGGCGGTGGCCAACAACGGCGAGTTCAGCTTATCACAGTTTTGGCTCGTTTCTGGCACTTATCCCACCAACCTCAACACCATCGAAGCCGGGTGGCAGGTAACTATTTCCCCCAAACCACTTCTATGTATACACATATTTAAATGAATTGACACCACTAAAAAAAAGTAGATGATATATATAGGGCGATTGTTGCACTCGTAGTGTGTCTTCTTCGATCCATTTTTGTGATGCAACATATAATTTTTCTCAGGTTCAATACGGAAATAGCTATCCAAGATTCTTCATTTACTGGACGGTATGGCCTCCTCTTCCTCTTTGCCCCTCCAAGTGAATTAGAGATTCCTTATATCCTCAAATATCGTAGGCCGATGCGTATCAGTCCACGGGTTGCTATGACCTAACATGCCCTGGTTTCGTCCAAACCAACAACGATATCGTTGTCGGAGGTTCCATCAATCCAACATCGACTTACGATGGCGAGCAATCCGAAATGAAGCTACTGGTTTGGAAGGTAATTGAATTATGTTGACTCGTCGCGCGATTGTAAATTCATTTTCACGAAGATTATATCTGAGATTTATCTCATGAACCCCCCTTCGACGATCAAATCAGTGTTTATTCGTTCGATATGGACGAAAGTGCATGCGGGCTTCGGCTTAAGCGCTATTAAGAAGGAAACCGTATGTGCTTTGATGGTGCAACAGGATCACAAGGATGGGAATTGGTGGCTGGAGTGGGACTCCACCGTGGTCGGCTACTGGCCGTCGTCCTTGTTCAGCCACCTCGCGGACAGCGCAACCACGGTGCAGTTCGGCGGCGAGATCGTCAACAACGGCCCTTCCGGCGTCCACACCGCCACCCAGATGGGCAGCGGATACTTCCCGGAGGCAGGCTTCGGCAGAGCTGCTTACACTCGTAACCTACGAGTGGTCGACGCCACCAACACCCTCTTCACGGTGCAGAGCCTCAGCCTCACTGCCGGAAAGCCCAACTGCTACAACATAACCAAAGGCGTCAACAGTGACTGGGGAACGCACTTCTTCTTTGGAGGCCCGGGAAGGAGCGATGTGTGCCCTTGAGCAACCGGAGCATCTCCTCTCTCATCTACTGCTCTCTTCTCCGATGGTTGCGCCTGTGTCTTTGTGTGGAATAATGGTGGTCTTTGTATTTGCTTTGGTCTGATACAAGCAGATCATGAGTATACTACAGTAATAAATGCATTATCTAACTGGTTCTTTAGAATCTTTCCCTCTGTTATATATACTTCAGAAACAAATATTACGAGTAACCCTTCAGCTGTTGAACGATCGGTTTTGCAGAGACTTGAACTTTATTTCGAAATCATTGACTTAAAAGGAAAAGAAAAGAAAAAGAGAGAGAAACATAATCAGTTTGCATAAGAATGGATCGAAGAATCTTCCGTCACAAGATGGACATCAGATGCCATGTTCGTAATCGTCGGTAGCTGAGTGTTCATTGCAGAAAAAGCAACAAGTGAGAACCGTGGTGAGCTGACGTTTTTCACCTTTATTTGGCTCAGCAGTAGGAAGATACCACAGAAGCGCAACATGCTGGTTTCGGGCATGGAAAGACGTTGGAAAACAGCCGTCGGCGGGAGGGGGAGGGGGGCGGAGAGGAAGCAGGGGAAGTGGCCAAGAATAATCGGTCGACGGTATCGGATACGTAACCTTCCCGACAAGCAGATTGTGAGATCGAGGTCCTAAAACTATGTGATTTTTAACCAAAAAAATCTAAAAATATATATAGAGGAAGAAAATAAAAAAGTAAAACAAAGAAAGATTATGTATTATAACTTTGTTTATGGATTCTTACAAGGATGCATCGTCTTAGAGCGAGAAAATACGGGAGCAGCTAAACAGACAGAAAAGGAAGCATGAGCCTAAAAGCGTAGGTTAGAAAATATTCTCTGGCGTCAACCTTTCACGAACACGCTAAGATCTTTATTTTCTTTCTAAAGTAGCAGATGAGAAAGGAGATGTATCACCGCCTAACCAAATAACATGCGCTACTCTTAGTGGTTTTGATAGCGACAACATTATATGTAATGGCTTATCCTTTCAAGTGACACTTGAGCGATTGGAAATGCCAAAGAAGGCCATGTGAAACACAACCTTTGTGTAGATTTAGCAGACGAATGCAAGAGGGATCTCCACTTAGCTGAAGTGGTGGTCCAAATAGAAATTGGCATTGACTTCGTCCAAATAGAAACGGTGAATCTGCAGTGGAAAACGTGTAGAAAGAGAGGAGGCAGCCTTGGTGATCGGTTCTTACATAAGAACATGGCCACCGGAGGAAGACGAGCAACCCGAGAGCTGTCATGGCTTCTAACGGATGCAGGCCCTCTCTTCCCATCCATGCCGTCGTCTCTCTCGTGCTTCTGCTGCTTGCTGCCGCTGCTACCTGTCTCCCGGCTTCAGCAGCAAACAGCCCAAAGCAGTCGAACAAGCCTTCTCTAAAGACAGTGCAGGTACTTAATGATAGAAGATAAGATTTCCCCAACTCGATAGAGGATAAGATTTCCCCAATTATATAAGGAAATCTCTCTATTCTGTTTATTCTGTTAGGGAAATCCTTCCTCCTAATTTGTATAAATAGGAGAGGGAACATGTTAATAGATTCAAGCTAAAGCTATTTCATTTTTACAATAAAGCTTCTTCAATTATTGTTCTTATCTTCTATTATTTCTATCATGGTATCAGAGCCGCTTGCCTAGAGCAAGCTCTCTTCTCGCTGCCAATTCATCATTGGTGTTGCCACTCTGCGCCAACGTCCGTTCCCTCGCTGCCAATTCATCATTAGTGTTGCCACTCTGCGCCAACGTCTGTTCCCTTCCGCTACGACATCTCTAGTGCTGCTCATCAGCACTGCCCCACCTTTCTTCCTCGTTGTAGCTATTTTCCTTCCTATTTTGCTACAGCTTCCTCTTCTGCTACAGCTTCCTCCTCTGTTGCAGTTTCCTTCTTTGCTGTAGTAGCATCACTGCAACATTGCTGTAGATTTCTTCTCTATCGTCGCAGCCGTCGTAATCGCAACCACGACCAACGTCATTGAGAAAAGCGAAGCTTCGCTCTTGCCTTCGGCCAGCGACCAACGTCGCTGAGAAAAGTGAAGCTTCACCCTTCGGCTAGCGACCAACGCCGTAGCATTCCTAAGAGGCTCCGTGGTCAATCCTCATCTTCCTCACCGCGGTAGTCTTCACTGATCTGTCAACATTCGGCAGACTTAAGGAGAATGAAGGGAACGCTTGTGCCATCACAGCAACAGCAATCGCAGTAGCAACAGCAACGATCTACACTTATCTTACTCACGAAGCCTCTCGCTTTAAACCATTCTTTGCATCGATCCAAGATTGGTATCCTTGTTAGAAGCACCATCTTGCGGGGGCATGATAGAAGATAAGATTTCCCCAACTTTATAGAGGATAAGATTTCCCCAATTATATAAGGAAGGGAACATGTTAATAGATTCAAGCTAAAGCTATTTCATTTTTACAATAAAGCTTCTTCAATTATTGTTTTTATCTTCTATTATTTCCACTTAATCCTCTCGTCCTTCGTCTTCTTCTTCTTCTTCTTGTTTGGTAGGGAGCATAGTAAAGCCTGTTTCTGCTGTTCTCACAGAGTCCAGATGGCGACATCATCGACTGCGTTCCCTCTCATCTCCAACCGGCATTCGATCATCCCAAGCTCAAAGGACTGAAACCCTTGGTAACCGACACGCATATTCAAGCACGTAAATAGTAATCACATGCATGCACCTTTGGGTTTCATCAACTCTTCCTGCTTCTCAAACGTTTACACAGGAGCCGCCGGAGAGACCCAAAGGCCGCAAGGCCAAGTCTACGGCTGGTGGCGTAACCCAGTTGTGGAGAGCCTCCGGGGAGACGTGCCCACAGGGAACAGTTCCGATTAGAAGAACCACGGACGAAGAGGCTCTGCGAGTGAGGAAGTATGAGAGGAAGCTTGTAGAGGGTGCAGGAGAAAGTCCCTTCACTAATCATGAGGTTAGAATGGTTGGTGTATTGGTCGTTAATCAAAAACTAATATTAGGAGGAATCTGTGAGGAATCAAAAACATATATATATATATATATATATATATATATATATATATATATATATATATATATATATATATATATGTGTGTGTGTGTGGTGTTTATTATTCATATACTATATGTGTGTGACAGTATGCAGTTGGGACGGTGAAAGATGAAAACTTGTACTACGGTGCAGAAGCCACCTACAACGTGTGGGCGCCGGCGGTGGCCAACAACGGCGAGTTCAGCTTATCACAGATTTGGCTCACTTCTGGCACTTACGCCACCAACCTCAACACCATCGAAGCCGGGTGGCAGGTAATGTATCATAGAAGATGGTGAGACATAGAGATCATAAGGTCGAGTGATGATGAATAAAAATATTTCAATTTAATGCTCTCTTTTCAGTTTAATTAGAATACACTTTGGTCGAGTAAACACACAAACAAAAGTGCTTTAGAGAAAACGTACGAGTTAAAATAAACGTTATTTTGTTGCTTTAATGTCGGGTTTCATGAGAAAAAAAATTGTTATATTCATTGTGTCTTCTTCTTCGATCCATTTTGTGACGCAACCAATAATATTTCCCTCGTTTGATTTTTCTCAGGTTCTATACGGACAGAGCTATCCGAGATTCTTCATTTATTGGACGGTATGAACTCCTCCCAAGTGAAACTGAGATCAATTTAGAGATGTCTTATTGTGTATGCCATGTCCTCAAATATTGTAGGCCGATGCATATAAGTCCACGGGTTGCTATAACCTACAGTGCGCTGGTTTCGTCCAAACCGACACCAATATCGTTCTCGGAGGCTCCATCAGTCCAACATCAACTTACAACGGAAAGCAAATTGAAGTGGAGATACTAGTTTGGAAGGTAATTAAATTATGTGGACTCGTCACAGTAGTGTATGAAAGTCGAATTTGATCGTCATTTTGATAGATGAAGATTTCGTTTAAGCTTTATTTGATAGAACGGTGAAGTCAGTGTTTATTCTTTCATTATAGACGAAGAAGTGTAATTTGCTTGAGGAATTCGGTTTAAACATGATGAGTTGATGGTGCGACAGGATAAAAAGGATGGGAATTGGTGGCTGGAGTGGGACTCCACCGTGGTCGGCTACTGGCCGTCGTCCTTGTTCAGCCACCTCGCGGACAACGCAACCACGGTGCAGTTCGGCGGCGAGATCGTCAACAAAGGCCCTTCCGGCGTCCACACCGCCACCCGGATGGGCAGCGGATACTTCCCGGAGGAAGGCTTCGGCAGAGCTGCTTACATTCATAACCTACAAGTGGTGGACGCCACCAACACCCTCGTCCCGGTGCAGAGCCTCAGCCTCACTGCCGGAAAGCCCAACTGCTACAACATAACCAAAGGCGTCAACAGTGACTGGGGG
The DNA here is from genome assembly GCF_036884655.1 of Musa acuminata AAA Group. Classification (NCBI taxonomy): domain Eukaryota; kingdom Viridiplantae; phylum Streptophyta; class Magnoliopsida; order Zingiberales; family Musaceae; genus Musa; species Musa acuminata. Next base: position 3,374,516 of record NC_088330.1, on the reverse strand, counting down.
ATGTACTTCTTCTTTGGAGGCCCGGGAAGGAGCGATGTGTGCCCTTGAGCAACCGGAGCAACTCCTTTCTCATCTACTGCTTTCTTCTCCGATGGTTGCGCCTGTGTCTTTGTGTGGAATAATGGTGGTCTTTGTTGTATTTGCTTTGGTCTCATACAAGCAGATCACGAGTATGCTACAGTAATAAATGCGTTATCTCATTAAAGCAATTCTAATTTTTTGATCATCAACCCATACTACCGTCTACAAAGCTCGATGATTCAGATCATCAACCGATAATTTCATGAAGCTGTCCTCTAAGACATAACTATCGAGTAAATGTCAATAATTATCTAAATCATCTATAAAAACCTTATTTACGTAGAGATTTTTTTTTTTTTCATTCAAATAATTTTTTTTACTAACTTAAATATCGAAAAGATCGTTCGGCCCAACCCTTTTGTCGAGATTTATTTTGACTAAGTTGATATCATGTCAGCATATTAATCTACAAAAAAAGTCGGGGGCAATTTATATAGCAAGAGCTATAAAAATATGTTTTCTCAGTATTATTGAGATTTTTTATCTTAAACAAAAAAAAAGAAGCCCTATCGCATGCACTAATACTTCTTCTATTATTAAGCTTTGTGAAGGGCAATATTTGCAGGTGAATGACACCTAGCTAGGTATGGTGTGGCGCGAAAAGAAAGGAAAAGGAGGGGACAATATAGCTTAGAATCCTACCGAGTTGTAGCATTTCTGGGTCATAATAATTGACTGTTTGGTCAACTATTCCAAGCTGAAGTAAAAGAATAAAATATTTTTTGTTCACTGTTCGGTGGGTATAGAATCTAATGTTACAGAGGAGAGGTGCAGCAACTGCAATGAAATCTTGTACTTGTGACTCTAATGAGTGAGGACCATTTTTCCTGTCATCTATGCACCTTTTCGTATGCTGCATTGGTGGTTTATGGGTCATGCACATGATCGAAAGGAAATTCTCAAGACAAAGATAAAAGGAGGGGTTCATGGAAGTAGCACTCTCCATTGCTGGGATCCACTACAGCAAGCTGAGGTCCCCCAGTTGATGCACTCACAACAGTAGACTGTTAGCCAACATCATGTTCTTCCATTCACAACGACAGTAAATACAATTTATTTCTGATGGGCTCAATCAAATCTATATATAGAACATTGTAACCTGCTTTGTTCAAATCTCCTTTGAGCAAAAAGTAAATAGAGGATGGTGGGCATCTGCAGTGAAGTGGCTTTAGTTTACTGTTGAGAATGATCAGGAATCAAAGCACAACACCTGGGAAACTGAGACATGGAGAATGAGAGATAAGGAATTGGCTCCTCCTGGAACAGCAGAATGAATGAGAGGAACCACAGGTGCACAAACGAGGGTGAAAAGAAGAGTAGAAGGGCTAAAGATTGAATGCTTGGCCTCCTTTTCTCTGCCCACCTATAAAATCCATCATGTCAGAGGCAAAGGAAAACCAAAGAGAGAGAAAAAGAACAGACCTATTGATTACTACTCTTCTAGCCTACACCCACATGGATGGAGTTCTATAATAACAGCTGCATACCAACCCGTCCTTGTTATTACCTCAAGCTGGAGAAATATGCCCATCAGAACTTGGCCATTCCACACCCTGAAGCTCGCCAGAAGAGAGGGGAGGGAGACAGGATATAAATAAGGGAGAGCTGTTCAGAGACAGTGTAGTAAATTCCGCGAATACCTAATCTGGTCTCTCAGAGAGAGAAGAGGGGGGAGAGGGAGAGGGAGAGGTGCAAGCTGTGTTTCTATGGGGATACAACACGAAGGGGGCCAATCTGACGGCGCAGGAAGAAGACAAGCACACCAACTCACTTAGATACGGACAGCTGATATAGAAGAAGGATCTCAGTGCTCCAAAATCCCACACAGATGGCTTCTAGCGGCCGCGGACCTTTCTCAATCCATGTGGTGGTCGTCGTTCTTGTGCTCCTTCAGCTGCTTGCTGCCGGTGCTCCTGTCGTCTCGGCGTCAGCAGCGAACAACACGTTGCGTCCTGGCGAAGAGCTTCCCAAGTATCGGAGGATAAGAGCGCATCTTAAGAGGCTCAACAGGCCTTCTCTCAAGACAATTCAGGCACTCCCTGATCCACTACTTCTTTCCTTCTTCTTAGCGGGGTACAATAAGCTTGGCTTTTGCTGGCTGCACAGAGTCCGGATGGCGATCTTATAGACTGTGTTCCCTCACACCTCCAACCGGCATTCGATCATCCCATGCTGAAAGGATCGAAACCTTTGGTACCAGCAATTTTCTCCAACATATACATATCTCTGAACACTTCCACAGCGATGTCATATCATGTTTTCCTCAATACATAGGTTCAAATGTTTGCAGGATCCACCGGAGAGACCCAAAGGCCATAAAGCCGGTGTCCCGACCGACGACAACATCCAGTTATGGAGAACATCGGGAGAGACATGCCCAGAAGGAACGGTTCCGATCCGAAGAACCAAGGAAGAAGACATCCTGCGAGCCAGCCCTGCACGAAGATTCGGAAGAAAGCCAGTCTCAAGAACACGGAGAGATTCCGAGGGCAGTGGACATGAGGTGAGTTTGGGACTTTTGATGCTCAAAAGTAAACATCTTTTTTACTAGGATGGAAAGCAATAGAAGTAGAACAATACAACTAAGATGGACATCCGGCGGACCGATGGCCAAACACGCATCATGTCCTCCCTACCAATCCGCTGCCACATCATAAATCAGATATTAATGAACTCAACAACTCCTTCGATTAGCTCCTTTTCATTTTCTTTTTTGCTTTTATGAGCATTGAAAAGAGCTCACCTACTTGATTAAAAGCTGAGGACTTAACATTTTCTTTCACCATTTCTGCAAACACCTCCATAACGATAACAACTACAAGAAGAAGATCTACGACTCAACATAAGATCTAGATGTCCATCTTCCACGGCCCAACATGTTTAGAGAAAAGCCAGTTGACTTGAGTTCATTATTCTACTGCCGTTACAGTTTGCAGTCCGAGCTTGACCAAGGAAACTGGATCGGCTGCAGTTGTCTGTGGATATTGACTTAAAATGACACACCCACCAACACGAGATCACAAGCTGATTACAGGCTGTTGTGGTTGCAGCATGCTGTAGGGTATGTCGCGGGAGATCAATATTATGGTGCAAAAGCCAGCTTGAATGTGTGGGCACCGCGGGTGGCCAGTTCTTCTGAGTTCAGCTTATCACAGATATGGGTCATCTCCGGATCATTCGGCAGCGATCTGAACACCATCGAAGCTGGATGGCAGGTACTACTAACGAGTCAAACTCTTCCATCTTTTCTATCCAAGTCAAAGTGTTGCCCTTTCATCCACTTCGATGCATAGGAACTGAAAAGAACCCACAAACCCAACAAAAAGATGTTCGGCTTTAACAGCCTTTTTCTGCATGGATATACTATTATTTTCCTCGTTATTTTTTCTTTATTCCATCATTTTCTTTCTTTTCTTGTTTCTCTCAGGTCAGCCCGCAGCTCTATGGAGATAGTTCTCCAAGATTCTTCACTTATTGGACGGTAAGCACTCTTGACCATGAATCTATGAGACACACTAGACTCAAAACTATGCAGTACGAGTTGAATTCTGTTCTACAGACCGATGCGTATCAAGCAACAGGCTGCTACAACCTCTTGTGCTCGGGCTTCGTCCAAACCAGCAACAGGATTGCTGTTGGAGCTGCAATATCTCCCACCTCGAGGTATAATGGGATGCAGTTCGATATCAGTCTACTAATTTGGAAGGTATGTTGCGTGAACTCAGACCCTATACCGAAACATAGTCCTACATATGCTAGCTAGGCCTACATTGGATGTATAATTCTTGGAACCTTAGCAAAGATGATAGATCGAGTGTATAGATGAAGGATAGAGTGTAGCTCACTAGTTGGATAGCCACATGGCAGCTGATCTTTTTGAGGGAGTTGATTAGGTCACACTAGTACAAAAGGTGACGATGTTGTCATGGCAAGAGACATGCAAAACTACCAAAGTTAAAGGGCTGTCTCCCTTTAATGCTGAGAAGATTTGGTGGATGAGATAATTACTGAAGGACTAACCCAGTGGACAAGGAAATATCTCTAGAAGTCTTACAATTGACTTTACATTTAGTAATAAATGTGTTATTCCATTGTAAAAGAAATTTTCTGACTTATTTTTGTTGGAAAATGGTGTCTTAAGATGATTCATTTTATCTTCTTGAAAACCTCATCAAAGGTGGTGGGATTATTAGGTTTTCAGGTAAGGGTTCTCTACATATATATCCTTTTATATCTTGGAAGTAGTATATTTGTCCCTATAGAATTTAATATGACATTTACATTCTTCAGATGTTTAGATCCTTTTTCATATGGAACTCTTGTTAACATTTATCAGTAAATTGATTAATTACTAGAACTGTGGTTACCAATAGCTAACTTGAGTTAAAATTACAAAAAAAATTAAATATTCAAAATCTTTTTATTATTCTTATCGTTCATTTTATTTTCTTATTTCCTTCATCACATTAGAATTTTCCTTTCTTTTTTCTTTTTTCTGTTTCATTGCATGTTCGCATCTCTAAAAACAAAACGGTATTCCAAGAATTATTAGATCTTAAAAGTTGCAAACTTAGATCTGATAGGATGCATTATAAAAGAAGTTTAAAACCAAATTAAACTAATATTAACGTCGATATGAGTTTTAATGTCATTGTTTGATCCATCAATTGATGAATATTAACTAATATGCCAAAACCATAAGTTTTTGCATTTTGCATTGGATATATAACATTTAAACTTAAAGGGATAAATACGAAGATTACTAACTTTGTACACATAGAATAATTAAACTAATAGTAATGTCGATATGAGATTTAATGTCATTATTTGATGAACAATAACTAGTATGTCATAACAATAAGTTTTTGAATTTTGCATTAGGATATATAAAATTTAAACTTCAAGGGATAAATACGAAGATTAATAACTTTGAACATGAGGTTATGAACAGAATATATATATATATATATATATCGTTATATCGAGACCAAAAATAAAAAATAAAAAATAAAAAATATAATAATTTAAAAGTGTTTTTTGTGTGTAGAATCCAAAAGTTTTATATGCATAGAGAATGTTTGAAATTGTCATTTTCTTACACAATAACTCCACACATGGTCCTTTATTGTAGTCAATAAATATGGTGTACTTTTGTTTTACTTTAATATTTAACCTTGTAGTAATTTGAAGTGCCATCATCCATGCATGTATTTTGCTACCAAAATATGGAGCTCATGATTCTTTGTGGAGCCCAATCCCATGTGCTATCCTTCGAATATTTAGGTTGGAAGTGGTTCCAATTGGAACTCACTTTCAATAGTGGATCCCCACACTTGTTTATTTATGAGTCTCATAATTGCAGTCATCTCCCTTCCCATAAGACTTTGAAGTTAACTCTCTAGAGAGAGCTGGTGGTGTACACTGCTGTCAGGGGATTGTGGTGGACCTTCGAGAGGGAACAAAGGATCCATCCCTCGGTGCACTCTTTGGATTCCACAAGCCACTTCTGACTACCTTTACCTTTAGGGATTGGTCTGTGGCTGTCAGATGTCACTTGTTCGTGCATTAAACTTAATCTTCTTTTGCTTTGAGGACTTCGTATCAATCAGATTAGCTAGCAATCTTCAATGCAGCATATCATTTCTATTGTAATGATTTCATCCACAACATGTAGCAGAATCATGAATTATTAGACTGAATGTGTTCAACAAAGTAGAAGATTAAAATACACTTGATGAGAGAACTCAACGATGATCGACTTCTTTTTGACCAAAACATTCTTGTGAGTAGCTTCTGGCATGGAGATACTATCTTCTTTTTCCGACTAAAACGTTTGCATGCCACAAAAACTGCAGGATCCAAAACATGGAAACTGGTGGCTGGAGTTCGGCTCCGGCGTGCTGGTGGGCTACTGGCCGTCCTCCTTGTTCAATCACCTGGCCGGGCAGGCCACCATGGTGCAGTTCGGTGGAGAGATCTTTAACACCCACGCTTCGGGGTTCCACTCCTCCACCCAGATGGGCAGCGGCCACTACGCCCAAGAAGGATTCGGACGAGCTGCTTACTTCCGCAACCTGCAGGTGGTGGACTGGGACAACAGCTTGATCCCGGCGGCCAACCTCAGAGTCCTCGCCGATCACCCAAACTGCTACGACGTGCAGGCGAGGCTCAACACCGCCTGGGGAAACTACTTTTACTTTGGAGGACCAGGAAGAAGTATCAGATGCCCTTGAGCGATCTCCTTATTCTTTGCCTGAGTGGGTCGATGCTGTTCCTCTTTGTCAACCTACAACTTTTAGGTTCTTTCCAGAAAGCATATCTTCTTCCCAATGATTCTTCTTTAACTTCTCACCTGTACAAGTGTGTATCAGATGCCTGTAAATTCCGAGAAAGGTTAAGGTGAAAGTATACAACCAGTTCTGCACTTAAAACAACTGCGTCCAGTTCAATTCTTTTCCTTGTGATTTAGATTTGCATTTCCATTCCAAACCAAATAAATGTCCTTATCCATGTAGTAGAGAAAACAAAATGATAGAAGCGGGCACTGTCTGCAACAAACTTCTATTTATTTACTACACTTAATTCAAACTTCTCCACCAAACTCTTTGTGGCACTGTCTGCAACAAAATGATAGAAGCGGGCTGTGTCTATGACAAGAAAACCTCTCATTTCTTGCCACTGCACCAGTTTTATTTACCACACGGTCTATGGTTCATAGCCCGCTGTCACTGCAAGCCAGTTTGATTTACCACAACGCCTATGCTTCCCTCCTATTGGTTGTCATTCTAAAGCAATCTAGCTCAGGCCCTTACACTAGCTATACCTCAAGGCAAATGCACTAAAATGAAGGACAGGACTAAACTTAACATTGACGATTCTCCTTCCTCTTTGCAGGACGGAGAACTTGGTTTTGTCTCGCCTAACTATGTGGGAGCTTTCTTAGGAGTGAGATACATTGACGATTCTCCTTCCTCTTTGCAGGCCTACTTATTATGTGTGTGTGTGTGTGTCGAATCAAACCGGATCTTAATTTTCCGGTCGGGTTGAGACAAGAAAACCGGACCGGGGCGAAAGGCAAACGGGGTTTCTTTCTCCCGACTCTGACCCCGTTCGTTCTACAGCTCGAGCCCCCTTGAAGCACCTCTGGATACTCTCTCTCTCTCTCTCTCTCTCATAACGCAGCGAATCGGTAGGCACTTGTTGTCACCGCGCGAATTCTTCGACCTTTCGTCGGATTCTTGCCCAGAAGCACTCTACGATTTTTTTCTGGTTTCCTTTTCGTTCTGAGTATATCTTGATCAAAATCCTTACTTTTCGTGTCTTCTGTTCCCCACAGGGAACCAACTTGTCTGCCATAACAGAGCTCAACCACCAGAGCGTGGGCAGCGTGCGTGTTTGTCTCCTCTCTCTAATTCGTTTTCTTTTGTTTAGCATCTTTGTATGTTTATGGTTCAGTGATGCCCTTATCTGGAACTAAAAAGTATCCGAAAAATGAAGTTTCTTTGACGTATTTCTTTGGAATCGGTTGATTGCATGACACGGTCGATAGTATGTCTATGCTACTTTTAATTGATGGTGGCGGCAATGGGATCGAAGACAACCTGTGGAGACTATAAAGTTGGGATTTTTATGTTGGCTGATAATGTGATATGCGGAATCGTCATTTTCAGTTGTTCTTTTGTTGGAGGAGTGAGGGATTGAGATGTCAGTGATTGTTTGTTCTTAAGCATTATCTGTTGGAAAATAATTCTACTAAGAAATCCAGTGTCATCTGTATTGGTGTAGACAGTGTTGTATAAGGCATAAGATGAATGGTTGATAAGGATTGAATCTAATATTGACTTATTAGATCCGAGAGATAAATATGTTGGAACTTGGAATTCTTCCCAGTTTTAGAAGATTCATAGTCTGTCCTTGATCTGCTTGCAATGGATAAAAGTCCTGACTGTAATGAACTCATAACCATAATGAAGGCTTCAAAGGTTCTCACAAGTTTGGTGTACTTGATCATAGTTCTGACTTTTTTTCTCACTCATTCAATTCAGATATTACATAATACACATAGATCTCTTGACTGCACACAAAACACCTTAAACACTAGGATATCTCCTCAGACGTGTATGCTTGTGTGTGTCTATGTTTTGCTTTTGAAGCTCTTGAGGTTTCCAATATATCTATTTCACACGTAATGCCTTTCTAGGTGTGCATACTGTATTATTTTTATTTTCCTCCATCTCATTCTTCTTAGCTATATGAATTAAAAATATCTTCTTGATATCCGTGTTTTAGAAGTTGGATGCCCGTATATATCGGTTAAGACAAAAGCAAATACTGCATGTAGCACTTATAGGTGAAGTTGTATGACTATCTGATTACAGTTGCTACTTGCATTTGAAACTGAGCTAGAGGAGCTGATGGCAGGTGCTTGGAAAGGAAGAAGAGGTATAAGAAGTGGTAGGATGTACCTGAACACAATTTTAACTTGCAAACTACTATGCAAGTATGACATACACCATTTTATATCACAAATTTGCTTGTAACATAAAAGAGTTTAGTTGCTCATATACATGCCACAAGTGACTTGCATGCAATCAAATATGAAATGTGGTACTTGCTGCAAAAATATTTCTTACTCATGGGCAATCCAATGCCCTGTGCATCAAGGTGATATTCCGGCTTTTGGTAGATTCTCAAAACATTTTCTGCCAAGAGGACATTGGTTCAAATGCTTTGACCCTTTATAAATGCAGCTTGAGCTCCATTTACTGACTGCTTCCATGTTCTTTTGCAGATTGTTTGTGATGATCCCTATGGTACATTTACAGCGAACAAGCGATGGGCATATAATCTGCTAAAGTTCTGGGATGTGGTAGATATAGAAGAGATCTTAATGGAAGTCTGGTGTAGCTTCAGTGAATGTAGCTTTAGTGAAGCCCTCAATAGCAGGTCAAGCTAAACCCTGAAGAAGCCATCTGGGATTGGGGCTGTCCCTTTTGATTGCAAATAAGACCTCTTTAGCTTAAAGGGGAATAACATCTGTACTAAGCTAATGTCTTACCTCTTCATAAATGACAGAATCAGCTTGAGCCCTTGGAAGAAACCTGAATGCCAAGCAAATTTTGGTAGAAAGAGATACACTCTACGGCTACATTTGCCTCATCGATTAGTTTGACTCCTCAAGAGTGAACATGAAAGTATTATAGTGTCTCTTAATGCCTTAATAGAGGTAATTATTATTTTCCAGATTTAACCAATGGATTCTAAACTTCTGCCTAATTGTGCTCTCTTTGGCATACAGAGAAGAGTGTATTCGTGTTAAGCATTTTTTGTCCCATTGATTACAACTCAATATTGTCAGGTATTATGCCGTTTCTACTATAGTGGAACCATCTCTGTTTTTTCCCTGTTTGACCTGTTAAATATATTTGACTACTTGTTAGTGCCAAGTGTTTTGAAGCTATGATTCAGCTTCCTAAGCTTTTGGGTTATCTAAAACAGTTTGGTGTCCTGTGTATCCTCACCATTCCAATAATCTAAAAATTTTGGAAGAAATTTAGTTTCAGAATCACTGAATAAAAATCCATGATCGATTGACTAATTTATACCCTGCTTCCTATACTTCAGATCAGTAGCAGACTGGTTTATTTGACCATGTACGCTTTCAGCTCTTGTACTACTTTAAACAAACCTTAAATTGTTGATAAAAGTGTCATTTCCTGATCCAAGTTCATCAGCCTGAGAATTCAGTTGTAATCCCCATTATGATCACAGGAATATTGCATAAGATAGTGATAAAGTCAGCCATACTGGTTCTCTTGGATTTGGTGTGAGTTCCATGGGCAACAATCACAACATATAACTAGGAGCTGAATGCTTAAAACTTGGAATTGGATCTACATATGGTGATCTTGTTAAACTAATCAAGATCTGAATGACATCTATCTCTCAGTTGTTGGTAGGTAAATACATAATGTTTGAGAGTTGAACTTCTTGAAGAGAACTTGCATCCATAGCTGCAAAGAGTATCTGCAAGCCTTAAACATGACAAGTCTCTATCCATACAAAACTTGATTATAGTATTGTTTTAGCAATGAAAGCCATGGATGAGGATCATATTTGAAATTTCTATTTATTTCCATCCAGTAAAGCACTGCTACATAACAAGTATATGGATGGGCAACTTGGTCTTCTCTGATGATTAACACAGTGATGGAGGTTGCAGCTTGTGATGGACCACCTGGAGCTGAAGGCATGAAAGACCAAAGAAGAGCATCTCTTTCCATGGGACAAAGGGGACAAGGCATGAAAAGAACCACTGACCTGGGGTTGATGGATGGAGGAAGACAAGTGGCACAGCAGAGCCTCTACTTAATCTTGTCATTCTCAGATCATGATCTCTTCTTCTTGGAAAGGAAGCCTCCTCCTTGTTGGTCACAGGGACCACGAGACGACGACGACACTACTACGGAATGGAAGGCAACAGGCAGGTTCGTAGATTCTTCTTCTACTTTAAGCACAGCAGAGGAATGAAGACTTGCTACCAAATTATTAGTAAAGTTCATGGCACTAAAAACGTTAGTGTCAGCATGTTTAACAAATAACTGTTGTATCAGTTTTAGATTGATAACAAAAACAACAGAAGTAACAGCAACAATAATGACATGATGATCATATTAGTCTAGCTTAATAGTTTTCTTTGTTATCAATAAAAACCATGCTTTCATGTATGATATAATCAAATAAAGTAGTGAAAAGATAATAAGAATGCTTATACTAAAGCAAACTCGAAGCTCGAATATAGTCAATCATGCTCTAAGCTTGTACAAAGTTAATAATGGATAACAACTAGCAAACAAGATCTTCCTGATCTGTTTATCTCAATGACTCTTGTATCAAGGTATCATTCCTGCTCTTTGTTTTAGCTTCCAGCTTTCTTTCATGGTAATAACTTCTGGTCATGGAAGATAAGATTTGCAGAGGCATCTTAAGGTGGCAAGCTAAGGCCAACAACTAATCCATCTGCTTATAACCATGTCTATCTTCACAATAATGATAGACACCACTTAAGCGCAGTTTACAATGTTTATTTCCCTTCTGCTATAGTGATTACAGTGAGGACCTAGACTGAATAAGTCATGAAAGACTTGTTTTGACTGTTTGACACTTGAGCTGCATGATTAATTTCTTGAGGCAATCAAAGGAATAGAGTGCTGGCCATGATTAACAGATCAAAAAATTACTTAGCCAGCATAATGAAGGATGATTCAGTTGACATTTAATGCACAGTAAGAGTTCAACAGCTTTGTGGAAATCCAATTCAAACTTGGTGACTTAGTGAGGAAACAAACAAACAGAGCTGCAGATCTCACTACTGCATGAGGCATTAACTAGCAACATCCCTGTATTTGTCCTTATATGTGTCTCAATCTTAAGTTAGATCATAGTGTCATTGCAAGTGTTGAACTCAGGAGGAATACATGCATTACAACAGATCAGCTTCAATGGATAAAAATATAGAAATCCATATATATAGATATAGCCATATGTAGCTATAGAAGATCAATGAGATGTTAACAATGTGAGTTGGTAGACAACCATGCAACTTAGAAATAGGACAAGTATATCTTCACCTCAAAATAGGCCACAAGCCCTATCCAAGGCAATATAAAACAATGTCTTGCCTTTGTTTTCATATGGTAGTTTCCTTTAGCTCTGGTTTCTGTAACTCCAAAGAGGAGCTAGCTAATATGATGTTCCTTCTCACAAAGAAGGAACATACAAAAGCAGCTATATAATGATTTTTTTCACTTTTCTTTTCTGAGGGAAAATGGACTAGCATATGTACTAACTGTTTCTGGCACATCTGTAGGTTTGATGTGATCAAATCATAAAATGGTCCTTTGGCATGCTCAGCCAGATTTGCCGATTGATGTGGTATTGGCATATTATGTGTACTGAAACAAGGTGGAGAATAAAAAATGTTGATCTTGCATATAATTAATTTTTTTTTGAAATATAACTAGTTTAATTGTGTATGTGGGTGTGGTTTTCAAAGAAATCTTCCATTGATTTCTTATGCCACCATAAATCCAACTAATTGCAACTAGGTGACACAATATCTAGAGAATGATATCTAGGCCAGCACAATGATTACTTGAAAATATTTTATGGTGGTTAGCCAGAGCTTAGATAAACACCAAGATCAGGTCATTCCTGACATGATCAACTATGTTTAGAACAGGGTGACAGTTTGAGACCATGGCATCTGTTCATATCCACAGAAAAAATTCTTAGGTAAGGGAACCTTTCATTTCAAGATGTTGTAGCACTCATAGTGTGGAGACTGATACTATTCTAATTGTTGTACAAGACTGTCAAAGAATGTTCATTTACTTTCTAAGTTGAATGAAATACCAAATACTGATTCAGAGGAACATGTGGTGCAACTTTATTATTTCATTTTTTGTTTGAAAAAAAGTGATACAGTTTAATGAAGCTTCATAGTCATCCCAGCTAGTGAAAATGTCATTTCCCAGCTAGCCTAAAGCTTTGTCTTTACTACCATCACTCCTATTTCAAGTCTCCTAACTCTTGCTAGCCTCTTGAAATTTTCTTTTCTCCATGTTCCTGCCACTGAAGGTGTCATAAACCTTGATGCAAGAGCATCAGAGACTTGCACAAGAGTCACTTGATTACTTCATCTTCATGTGACTCTCTCTCTCTCTCTCTCTCTCTCTCTCTCCCTCTCTCTCCTCTTCATCCAACTTCAAACTTAAGTATATTGTGTTCATAATGAACTTAAATCCTTTGCTTTCAGCCTTTTAAATCCTCCAACCTCCTCAGACCTCTTCACATCCAAGGGGCTCATCCAGAGATACTGAGACGGCATTAATTGCAGTCTCAAGCACAAGCCAAAGAAAGGCTTGTGGTCTCCCGAAGAAGATGAGAAGCTTTATAATCATATCAATAGATGTGGAGTTGGCTGTTGGAGTTCTGTGCCAAAATGAGCAGACTTGTTTCAGCTCTTCCTTATTGCTGAACTTTTTCCTTCTCTACACTTGGATTTCCTCGATATAGTTCAGAGCCTTCTCTTCTTAATTATTACCGGACTGCAGTGCTGTGGGCAGAGTTGCAGGTTCAGGTGGTCAATTACCTGAGACCAGACCTCAAGAGAGGCAGTTTCTCTCAGCAAGAAGAGGAGTCAATTATAAACCTGCATGAAGTTTTGGGCAATGGGTGACCACCGATCTTGAAGGGGACCTCTTGACCAACTCGTAGTGCCGAACTCTCTCATGTTATGTGATTGCTGGTTCTCCAAAATTGCGTCACAATTGCCCGGAAGAACATATAATGAGATCAAGAACTTTTGGAACTCATGTCTCAAGACAAAACTCAGATAAAGGGGAATCGACCCGAACACCCACAAGCCACCGAGTGATGGTGAAGAAGCACAAGTGGCGGTGGCCGGAAGAACACATTTCTCAGTGTGCTGGTGCTGCTTTTGAGCAGTTACCTTTGAAGCCAGTCTTCGATTCCTTCCCACTAATGGAAGCACAGACATTGCTTGGATTCAGTAGGGAATACCGTTGACATATACGGCCAATTGCACCAGACTTTGAATCTACTTGGACAGAATGAAGGTTTAGCCAACTCAGGTTTATTGGATCATAGCAGTGTGTTGGATGCTTCAGAGAACTTTGGACATGGGGAAGGCTCGAGCAGCAGCAACAGCATCTGGATCTGCCATGGTATGTGGATCAATTGGGCGTGAGACTCGAGAATACAAGTGTGATACTCGTCTTCGTGCGACTATGGAGTGTAGTGATCAATGTCAGTCCTACTTGTTCTTCCAAATTCTTTCATGAAAGAAACCATCAATTCTTACAAGTATCTGTCAGATTCTTCTAAATATGGGAGTTGTATTACTCTCATCAACTTCTCTGCTATCCATTCAACTCAAGCTGTTCAAGTTATGCGCTAACATCAACAAATATGATCCGACTTTGTGGATCATTAGACATGGAATTAATCTTTGCTGGATATAATCCAATCTCCCTAGTCACACAGTTATACGGGAGAAATCATTAGCTAATACCGAAACGGATGTAACCTCTAAATTTAAACTTCAGGAGGACCAAACGTCTGAACAGGAAGGAGACGAACAGTTACTTTCTTACAAGATGTAGACAATAACATAAACACAACACAAGGAACAAACGGCTAAGTTTACGACTACAATGTCAGCTGATCTACTCCTTGTGGTGGCCGGGCAGCTTCTCCTTGATCTTCTCCATCAATCCCTTCTTCTCGTGCTGTTCTCCAGTGCCAGTGCCGGTCTCCGGCTCCTTGTGCCCCTTCTCGCTCTTGTGCCCACCCGGCAGCTTCTCCGTGACCTTCTCCTTCAATCCCTTCTTCTTTCTCCGACCCCCTTGCCCATCGTCCTCAGACTGCCAATATCATGTTAATCCACGGCCTCAACCAATGCATGCAAGTAAAGCAGGAATTCTTCTCATCTGTACTCTGCTTTCTCCGCCTTAGAATGAAAGGTGCATGCCGCTTCGATAGAATCAGTGTAGAGAAGAGGTGGGCTTACCGAGCTGGAGCTGCCGGAGGGGTGAAGACCACCGGTGCCGCCACAGTGGTGCTGCTCCTTGGTGGCGGCGCCGGCGCCAATTCCATACCCTTGGTTCACCGGCAGCGGGTTGCCGTACTCGTCCCTCGTATACTCCATTCCCTTCCTCGCCTATCTTCTCTCGTCGGACGTAAGCTTCGGTTCCTCTTCTTCTGTGTGTGCTTGCTTGCTTGACATGAGAAGAAGGCGGCGTCCGGGGGCGGGGGATATATGGATCCGCGGGCGCGACGTGGATCACCAGCCGAGGGCACACGTGCGTCAGCGGGGGTGGGCGAGGTCGTGTTGTTGGGTGCAGGATGTTGACACGTGTTGAGAGGTGGCTTCATGGAGAGGGTGACGACGTCCATGTCTGGATACGCATGGAAAGTGGTCATGGCACGTGGCCGCGCATTGCATGGTTGAGAAGATTCTAGACGCCGTGTTTAATTATATATTTCAGACGGTTCCTTATAAATAAAAAATTCGTATATTTAAAAATCGATACGATAAAATCAATAAATATACTAACAAAAAATATGTTCATTATTTATGCTTGAAAAGAAGGAATAGAATATAAAATTAGATAACGAGGAGGAAAACGAAGACGTCTTTCTTGCCTGAAACAATTCTATCGTCGACGATCTTAGCGTGAACTCGAATAATTGATTGATCTGACGGTCCAGAGAGACGATAGTATTCGATTAGAACATGTCCCACCCACAAGTGGTGGGGTTCTGTGGACTCCCATCCGATCTCGGTCATCGTCGCCATCGAGCTTTTCATATGATCACAGTCGACTCGTTCTACTGCAACCATACGGTGGCCCATCGATCCACCACCCTTTTTGCCTTGCTTCTACCGAAGAACACCACCACAGTATCATTCAGATCTTAGTAAAGTGCATGGCGGATGAGATCTGCTTCGTTTTATATGCTGCGTAGATGCTTACTTCTTTCTGAAACACCACTTATCTAATGCTCTCTTCTTCAGAACAAGGCAGAAGCATCGATCTTCTTTATGAAGCAGTAGAAAAGGCCTTTCACCGCATGTATTACAGTCTGCATTTGTTGTTATGTCGATGTGCATGGGCTTGTGAGCGTACCATCGGATACCATCGAGGTGTGCAGTGAGCGAGTGGGGAAGGGCAGACATCAGCAACAATGATGGACTGATATTAATATGCACGGTAGGAATGCAAGAAAACCTTTTCTTTCAGCTCATTGATTGAGATGTCTACTCTCTCTTGTACGATACTTTTCCAAGCTCAAACAACCATGAAGGAATTCTTGAAGCTTCTTCGCCCTGGGCCTAACCTAACCATTCAAATCATTTTCTATAGCCTTCATGCTGCCATCAATGGTCACATCTAGTAAAACCATAGTCACTACCATATATTATAGTTCCTGATCAGACACACTTGGCATAAAACTAAAGAGTCTTAATAGTTAAAAGACACTCGAAAGGTCACATTACTTTGGGCACTTTGAAGCTCCAAAGGGCTTAAATATCTTGCCCGCATTCCACCCAAACACACAAAAGTACAATAGATACCAAGATAGACAAAAGTCCTCCTCACTGACAAGCACAGCTAGCAACACCAGAGCTACCAGCCGCCCTTTGACAGCAATCCATGGCTTCTTATCTATCAATGCTGAAGCAGGTTGTCTGCTGCTGAAGCCATGATGGGCTGGTTCGTGCACGTGGAGCTCCATGGACCGATGAGGAAGCCATTGCGGACGATGGTGTTGCTTCCGTTCAAGAAGAGAAGGATCTCATCGAGGGATTGCAGCCTGTTGGTGAGCTCCATGGTTTGGGTGCGCAGAACGGAGTTGTCGGCCTCCACAGCGAAACACTGCTGCGTGGTGAGGGTGAGGGATGACAGGATCTGGCTGTTCTCCTTCCTCAGCTGATTCGCCTGCGCCGTCAGATCATCCAAATGCTTCTGCTTGCGCATCCTCGACCGCCTCGCGGACTCACGGTTCGATATCATCCGCTTTCGCTTCTTCTGGTCCATCATCAGTGCATGCAGATCCTCTTCGGAGCCCGAGGTCGGGAGCAGCAGGCTGGACCCAGAAGAAGTCCCACTGGGAGAAGCCATGGAAGCTTTTTGCGTCTTTTACAGTAAAAATGAGATCTTTCTCGGCAGTCTTTTTTTTATAGATTTAAGTGCTGCTGCTTCAGGCAAGACAAGATCTTGGGTGGAGATATGCTGAAAGATCAACGCTAGCAAAAGAAGATTGTACTTATATGAGAGAATGGACAGGGCCCGAGTGCTCGGATCTCAGAACACGCTCGGAGAAGACGTAGAACCAGTACAGAAAGACCACGGAGAAGGACTGAACAAGATGGGTTCTGTGTCGAATGGTGGAGTTTATCATACACCCAGAGAGAAGGATCTCACTTAGGATAGGCGACATCAATTAGAAACATCAAGAGAAACAGATGCTGCATGTGAAGAAAACAAAAGGAGAGGAGGAGGAGGAGGATTCAGTACAGAAAAAGATCAGAGCTTGCAACTGGGAAGAAGAATCCCTGCAGATTTCAGCAGCAAGGTCGTATTTTTACACCGAGGATCAACCGAAGGCCAGATTTTGAAGAGAATTTTGGCAGAGTCTCCCCTGAAATTAGCAGCAGAAGATATCCCAAAACGACAGCAAATTAGTCAAAGTGGACGCAAAGGACTCGACTTTTGCCCAACACAAGTGGAACAGCAGCAAGAACAAAGTATTCAGCTCTTGGGGTTTCGATTTTGGATCGAGAACCCAAGAGAAATTTAAGAAGGCAGGGCCACGGAAGAACAGAGCAGCAGAACCTCAAGATCGCCAAGCAAGGAAAAGGAGGAGAGGGGGAAAGGGAATTGGAACTCAGGGGAAGGGTAGCATATATAGACAAAAATCCAATTAAGAAAACTTGGTGGGAGAGAGAGAGAGAGAGAGAGAGAGAAGAAAAAGAAAGAGAGAGAAATTGGAATCTTGTGTGCAGTCGTTGAGAGATGTGGTCCTTCCAATCTGATTCAATCACAGGGTAGAAATGGAGTTTCAGACAATTAAAGGACTCCCATCCATATGCTTGCAATGCTTTAAACAGTGCTGCATACTGGATAATAGTTTTCTTTTAACCAGAAGGAGGACAAATCCTTCAATCAAATGATTGTTAATGTCCACTAAGACTCTTCCTCTCCCACAGTGCATCTTGGTAAAGGGGAAACAATATAGACAAATAGTGAGATTCCTCAGTTTTTACCAAAAGCTCCTTTTGCAGCAGGGAAAGCAAGTGGGCATCACATAAAGGCATCATAAAGCAACCTCTGGTATATTCTTTCTCCCCTAAAATATTCATTCAGAGACAGATCTTGGGTTGTCTTCCATTTCAGACCATAGAATTAATTACTCCCTGATACTGTTGACATTTTTAATGGTATGGTGATCATGAGTTGGAGGTTGGAATAATATCTCTGCCCTGTAGATTTAAGCCAATATAAGAGTAGCTATTTACTCTTTTGGTTAATTTACATCTTTGGTGCTTTGCAGTCATTCCCCACAGCTTCAAAACATAACAGGTATCACAATTGCACCTGCTTACACCACTAAAACTCTTACTTCTTAAAGATGTTCCAGTGATTATGTGGGATTCAAGAGGAGTAATTGGAAGGATGTTTGGCTTTCATAGCCCAGTATATGTGCCAAAAGCTACAACTGGAAGTTCAGAAACAGAATCAGACTAAATTTTAGCTCATGGTTGCTTTGCACATTGGCTTCAACTATTTGCAAGAGAAAAAGGACAGCAATATATGCATTCATTTAGTGCTTTGCAAAAGAAAACACAAAGCTGGGGACATAGAGTTAGTCACAGTAGTGTGGTGGGGGACTAACATGAAGGAAGACCTTTAACTTGGCTAAATAATACAAGATCTCAAGTTATAAGATAAAAAATATATAAATTATGACCTTACTTTTGATGGTATTAAACAAATGAAAGTTAATATGTTATTATCTCTATTTTATGAAGTAAATTATGTTGTAGCTCTAGCAAGATGAAAATTAGTAGTCCATTATTTTTTAGAAAACATATAGTACACCACCTATTACCATATGATCCTTTTCTATCAGTGAATTTGAGTAATTCATGTTGACCTTTTTTTTATCAGGACATTACATGCTGACTAATCTGTATTAGGATTGGATTATGTCTGAAAACCATCAGATACCACATCAGCTAGAAAAATAAAAGAAGTTTCAACTTTCATTGGATCCAGTTAAATGGCATTTCTTTGTATTTATGATCATAGATTTGGCAAGTTTGAGGCCTGAGTTGTGCATTAAGATTGATGGCTGCTCAATATCATGTTCATTGGCAGTGTCAGTGGTAGATCTACAATGTAATTTAGCATTCAGACTGAAGGGTTGAGTCTCCACTGTCACAAGAAAAAAAAAAAGGTGCTTGGACAACACTGCTAATATTAGTAAGCTCACATTTTTGGAGAAGCCAAATTAATGGAGACTGATCCTTTTAATCTTGTGCAGAACCTGTCAAAAGCTTGCATGTGCTGATGACATTGTTTTATTATCCATCTCAAAAAACCTCTCACATGTGGGGGTTCTGTATCCATATAAGTCTTTGGAATTTGCATGTAAGCTATCAATCTTTGCATTTCAAAGCATACTTTACAGGGTATTTTTCTTTTCCTTTCTGAAGCTCTATTTTCACAAGAGAGCTTGCATCATCTTCTAATTATAAGTTGATCATGATTTTTTCTTTTTTCACTGCAAACCATCTAAACTTGATGGTGTGAAGGTCAGGTGTTTCCAAGTTAAAAGATACCAGGGCTATGCCCCACAAGACAACCATGTGCTTGTGCCTCAGAGGCATGGGGATGCCCTGTTGCCAACTTGTATCACTTGGGATGAGGACAGGAGCTTCTTTGCATTCTATAATTCTTTGAAGCCTGGGTTTCTGCTTAGCATGTGGACAGCTGAGTGCAGTATATCATGGAAAATACTATCAGATGATCCTAATTATCAATTATACTGATAACTCAGAGGTGAAGTTTCCTTTTAATTTTATAAAACACAGTATTTTCAAGGACATCTTTTCATAAGACACTTCTTTGAATTGGTCATCATATACTAAGGAGCAAATACATCTGTGAGAACTGTAGCAACATTTTTTTTTTACTGAGATATGATTCTAACAGGCTTTATTTGTTCTTTTACTATAAGAAGATTGTTGTTTTCTTGTCAAGCAAGATGAAATGCTGCCTACAGATCCATGGCACTACTACTCTGTGACCTTTAAGAGCAAGAAATTTTATTGTGATGAACACAATAAATTTCTATTATGAACTTTCAAGAGTATGATTGTTACATAAAGGCATTAAAGACTATAAAAGACAAATAATTTCCTATCAAACTGTTGGTACTGAAGAATTCTTCTCAAGCATTGAGAA
This sequence comes from Musa acuminata AAA Group, assembly GCF_036884655.1. NCBI lineage: Eukaryota > Viridiplantae > Streptophyta > Magnoliopsida > Zingiberales > Musaceae > Musa > Musa acuminata. The sequence continues at coordinate 3,354,378 of NC_088330.1, read as the reverse complement.
GACAGCTTTTGAAGAACTACTACTGTTATTATAAAAAGTATTTTCAAGGACACCTTTATAGTTGATATGACAATAAAAGCATCAATGGCAACAAAAGACAAACAATTTCCTATGAAATTGTTGATATTGAATAATAATTCTTCTCAAGCATTAAGAAGACAGCTCTTGATGTTTTATTATTAGTATTATTATTTGCAGCAACCTTGCACTAGTTTTGTCCTTGGTACTTGGTATTACAAAATCCTTCATTAAATTATCCTACATGAAGCAAAGCATACATCACCCACTAAAGGGAACAGCTAGGGAAGGGGATCTCATGAAAGATAGAATAAAAAAATTAATCATACACATGCCAACAAAATGCTCTTCTTATCTTTTTTTTTATGAAAAGTCAATCAAAACGTTGTAGATGGAAGTTGCAAATATAACAATCATTTAAGTTGTTTGACACTTGGGATGGTAAAGACATCATATGAGATCTTGACTAAGAAGATTGATACCAACCATATCAAGAGTAATGAGTTGCTGATGCTAGAGACCAAAGAGAAGGTTACTGTCTTTTTCTTAAGTACAGAGTAATATTAATTATTTAAGAATCATCACCTACCTATCTGTATGGAGATTTGGAACCTTAAGCTCATTTTACTCATTTCACATCTGAATTGTCCAACAAAATTGATCCTTTTCAACCTCAAACTAAGATGATGAACCCCAGAATGAGAAGTGATATGGAGATAGAATTAGCAAGTTCCATCTTTCCATAAGACTGGGAAAGAATGATTAGTAATCTTTTAGCAGGAGGTAATCTGAAAAAAATGGATAATTGGCTGCAGGAGGAAAATTGTGTTAGAGAGAGAGAGAGAGAGAGAGAGAGAGAGAGAGAGATGGTTAAGTTGATCATCAGATTCAAACCATTACAGTTTCAAGGATAGTCATCCAAGATCATCACCTAACAAAATTATTACAAAGACAAGCACATGATGCTCTGATCAAAGAACATGGTTCTCTTAGTGCCTACGCTTAAAGCAAAAGAACTGTTTTGGCAAATCATCACTGATGAAGGAAGATTGGTGAACCTTATTATTATCCATGAGAATATGTTCCATGTTCTTGGGAGTAACCTTGTCGGCAATGCCAGCTTTTCTGGTGCTTAATAACATATAATATGTCAGTCCTCCGAGAGATTCCAAATGTGCCTTTTAGACCCCTCTCATTCAGCACTAATATCTTCCTCCTTGGACCCCTCTCATTCACAAAATACTAATGACAGCTTATGACTCCATAGAATGTGAAATATAAAATTAAGAAATAAGATTTGGCAGACATAAAAATCACCATTTACTTGAACTTAATTGCTTGTTTGTTTGGTGGGTGTTCATTTCTAGTGATCATATGAAAAAAGACTGCACACAGATGATGAGCACCAGCTCAATGCACCTGCATCTCACAAGCATGGATCTTCTTTTATGTGGGTCATCCATTTGATGGTCTGCTATGATCAAAAAAATCTTGTTATTGCAAAGGAACTTAAAGGCTAAAGATGTGACCAATGGGATAATATCCTTTCCACTATTTCTGTCACAAGGAACAAGCCAGGAGAGAAAGATGAGGACAAGTTTCTCCTCTTTCACTGGTACCTATCTTTTACTTTTCACTTTCTAGGACATGTATGAATGAAAACTTCTCTTATTTAGACAATTAAGTATTCCTCTTTCCTACAAATTGTGGTATAATCCACAGCAAACTGGTATCTAATTGAAACTAGACTTTGCAGATTGGACAATTCCTAGCAACAATGGTGATGATCCGAATCCTTGAGAAGTTTGGCCACTTGTTCATTAAGGGCCAGAAGGAACAATTATGTAACATCATTCCTCACTTGACCTTTGTCACCTGAAAGGTTTGATGCCACACCTCAAAGAAGAAGGGCCTTCCAATCTCCTACCTCGCTAAATATCTTTTGTTAAAGGCATTGGGCAATGCCTTCTTTTACCTTTTATCAGCCACTACCATCTCCACCTCATCTTCCACTCCATTCCATGCAGTGACCATCATGTGCCCCATATTGCAAGAGCATGGGGCAGTGACAGCCACAGCTTTATCCTTTGCCCAACCCTACAAGAATCAACTCCCAAAGGAAGCTAAGCATGCATGCATGATATGTTCTGAAGCCACAGTGTTCCATTCACCTTTTCCAGGGAGAAAAGAAGAAGAGACCACAACCTTAGTGATGAAGGTTTTCTGAGGACATGTGAAGCAATGTAGCATATGATGGTTTGGAATCACCATTCTGATCATATCCTTGCTTTCAATGCCACAGAAAAGAAACAAAATCATAGATACTAACATTCATCCTTTTAATTTCCATTCATCATATACTCCATAATGAAAAGAGTGTCATTCAACTTAACTGTCTTTGCTCTTTAGACATGATGGCCTCATGAATCTAAGATTGTCTTTGCTCTTAGATTTCCAATTAGAGAGAACATCAAGCTTCACTTGGATGCTTAGGCATAGTACATCTTGAGAAATTAGTGACACCATTTAGAGAAAACTAACTAAACCAACAACTCCTTTAAATAGATTCAGGAACATAAATTTGAAGTCAATGATATACATTCCCTGTGCATAATTATTTAAGAAAAACTTATATAGATGGGTCTCTTGAGAAAGAAAGTAGTTACCTTCATGTTTATACCCACGAAACATCAACCAGCCTCTGAAGCCTCCAGTTGTAATCCTGCAAGTATTCCTAATAGACACTGAATAGAAAAAGATCAGCCAAAGGTGCCACAAATTAGATAACATTACCATCGGATTAAGTATTACCGATAGTAACACCAAGCTAAACCGAGTCATGCAAAATTGAGCCAAAGTATGAGATTGATTTAACTAGAGTATTATTCCTGCCACATAGGTCATCCAAAGTAAGTTCTGACCCAAACGTAGACACTTTGTATCTGCATATGTGCATCCAATGTGTACACAGAAAGATCATCAAGATTGGCAACCACAGCTACCAAGAAAGTCTCAATGCCTAACAAGGTCAAGTCATACAAGCATTAATATCATGAGCTACATCAAACTGCATAGACCTAACAGACAGTACATTAATATTTACACTGTTGAGCGTGTCTCATAACAAGAGAGCAGCCACAGCAAAATAATAGGAGGCCTTTATAAAATTTCAGAAAGCTTGGAGTCTTCTCTGAGATCAAGCACAAATTCTTATCAGTTAGCAGAAGCTTCTGGATGATAGAAAACCATCTCCTTCCAGATCATCTCCCTGATCATATCTTCTCCAAGATTTTCATCAATGTCAAGATCGATAGGAACCTCAGCCGGGGGGTTGGCACTGGGGTCATAAAGAGATGACATGTAAGGGTGCTCCAGTGCCTCAGTGACACTAATCCTCTTAGATGGATCAAATACAAGCATCTTCTGAAGTAAATCAATGGCTAAAGGATTGGCCTTTGGGTAAAGATGGGCAAGAGGGATGCCAGGAGTGTATGGCAGGTATTTGATATATTTGCGGGCCTTTGGGTTATCAATGAAGCCAATATCAGCATCACTCATGGTGCCAAGTACACTGATAATGAGCTTCAGCTGGTTAAGGCATTCCGTGCCTGGGAAGATGGGTTTTCGTCCAAGCAACTCAGCAAAGATGCATCCAACTGACCAAACATCTATGGAGGTACCATAATAGTCACAGCAGAGAAGTAGCTCAGGGGCCCGATACCAGCGGGTAACAACATACTCAGTCATGAACTGGCCCTTCCCACTACTTGTACGAGCCAGACCAAAATCACAAATCTTCAAATCACAATTAGCATTAACAAGAAGATTCCCAGGTTTCAGGTCTCTGTGGAGTATGTTTGCAGAGTGGATATACTTCAACCCACGTAGCAACTATAAACAAGTGAGACAGTTCAATTAAAAGACAACCATATCCATCATTTATAAAATAGAGAAAGTATGCAGGCTGCATATCAAATGCACTTCTATGTTGGCAAAAAAAGTTGAAACAGAAAAGAACTGATGCTCTCTTAATGGGAAAACGAATATTTTGTTGTCATCAAACATAAGACTGTATCTACCTGAATTTAGAACACATATTGTACCAAAAAATGAATCTACAGAATTAACAATACTGATAAGATGTTGAAAAGGGTAGCTGCCAGAAGCATCAAATCTAAATAATCTAAAACTCAAAACTGTCTATAAGTTTAAGTTATAGTCAATGAACATTTAAAGTCTTTCTTCAGCTTATCCAGTAATCAAGTCTGCAAGAGACAATACTTGATATTGCTCCTTTCTTCTTTTGTAAACAAAGTAGTTGCTTAGAACTCACAAGCATGTACTAAACTATAACTTGACAATTGTGCCTTCATTTTAGATTAATTAAAGAATTCCCAGCAAAGCTAGCTACATACCATGTTTTGCCAACTTTTACTTGATTATATTTTTCCGTAATTTATAAACACAAAAAAGAACTAGAAGAATGTTGTCCATCCATGATTTCCTAAATCTGGTATTTGACCTACTTCTCAATCACCATATTCTGACCTCCATTTCCATTACTACATCACTTAGTATAAAAAAATCCTGTTCATCTGGAAGTTAGACCAATCAAAAGGGTTTTATGATTTTATAAATCTCAAATTTCAGTAGCAGTGGTATCAAAGGGGAAAGTATTGACTGTAACAATACAAAAAACTAAAAAAAACACTAATCAAGCAATATTAATCATTTAATCTCATTAATGATCCTTTTGAAATTCCATAATGAAAAGTTACTCATTCCCTATATGATACATACCACCAATTCTATCAATAAATACATATACACACATATCAGGAACTGTCAAGTTGGCAAATATCTGCCTCAAATTGTCTGATCTTAGCCAATTCGAGATAATCTTATCTGCTGCATCAGCCAAGTCAAAATGTTCAATCAGGTCATTGATATCTTTAGCTGATCCTATAATAGAATCAGCTTAGTTTTTCAATCATGAAATAAATGAGACTCTAGCCACAAATGAAACAAATCGATAAAATTCTAGACCTAACCTTAATTGGAATGTATGAATGCAAGAACGATTGGACTTGTTGCAATATACTCAATGTTCTTTCTGGATCTCAAAGCTCAAACTATGTATATAAGTCTTGTGGGCATAAGGACAATAATGTTGTTAAGGCAGCTTGTTATGGTTCTTCTTCTCATCCTTCTTTTCTCTTCCTTCTTGTATATCTTCATTATCTTTTAGTTATTTCTTTTCCTTCACAGCTGTTTTATGCCTAAGGCCATAACATTACAGGTTCATGTGATAATTACAAGGTTCAAGGTAGTAATACCTAAATCTTCAGGTATAAGGTCTAATCTTTGTCCATAATAATTTTGATGATAACTAGAATCCAGAGTAGAGATAAGCAATCATCAGAATCCTAAAACATTTTATCATGAGTAACCTGTTACTTTGAATTGGCTTTAACTAGCCATAAATTCTTTATATGTACCATTGCACAAAAGAATTGACATTATAATTATATCAAGACTGTTGAACTCCAACGACTCTTAGTGTTCTCCAAGGCAACAATTTTGCTGTTTCAGTAAAACTTTAAATTAATGAGCATATATAGTGAGCATTTGTTTCTTAACTACTTTCTAGTTGTAGACACATTCATGTTAAATTTTGTTACTCAGACATAAATAACAAAGATACTTTTGCTGCTATAAGTTTGAGGTGATGTACTAAAAAAAGTACACAACAATGACTGTCAAAATTGAACAAAACATAAACAACTCAATAGCAACAAAAAATGCTTGATTGAGCTTATACATTCCTCTTTTTTGAACCTAAAATGTTGGAATTCATCAGTATTAACGAAAAATCTTGCTTATGTTTGAAATTCAGTAGTATCTCACTTAAGTAAAAGAGCAGTTTATGAAGTATATAAGAGGGATATTTATCAAGCTTGCACCAATAATTATAAAAGAGAATTTCTGTGCTGATTCTATACCATCATCAACTTGGATAGATTCCATAAATAGGTAGAACGTCATAAACAAGTATTGTTAGTTGTCACTTAAACTGTCTAATAAATCATCATTCGCTCTAGTATAAAAATTCCTATAGCAAGGCCATTATGATTTGAAGGGTATAGAAAATTTAACTATGACTAGGCATGGAACTTCAGAAAAAGTCAATAAAATTTTACCAAAAAATCTTTTAAATCACACGATCACGAGTCTAATTAAATAGGCAAAGGAAAAAAAAACATATAATGCTGCTAATGTTCAATGGCCAGAGCTAGCAAAATACAAAGAAAATATCCATTATCAAGATTTTTGAAGAATCAGTAATGTCACGAGACTCACGACTATTTGGGATTGGCTACATGAATTTTTTGTCATCATTGAGTTCATAGAAAACAATACGTTTAGTTAAATTAAGATCAACTAAATCATTATTTGTTGTTTCTAGTAGGTCTTCTTAGGTCTCTCTTCCTTTCCTCATTTTAGAATTGTAAGAAAAGAAAAATTTTCCAAGTCACCTCTAAAATGAAAATATTTCTTACCATCTTATTAACCTTCTTACAAGAACCAATAGCTATCATGGTCCCATCATCTCGGATAACACAACAATCATGATATCAATGCATAGCTTAGAATCACATTAAAGATTTCAATGCAAGGAAGAATGCTTAGTTCATGGTCTCTCTAGTAAATACATTCAGGCAACTTCTATAATCATGCCCAAATCCCCTTAAATCCAACCAGTAACATCCAGTTGTCTTGGGTTAATCGCCAGTAGATTAGTTTATGGTTCTACACCAAAGCTCCAACCAAACAACAATGAAGCATATATACATATACATTAGGAAAATTTAACTTGTATCCTTCAAAAGGTGGGTAATTGTGGAGTTATGCCACAAAATGTTGGAATTACTTGTACATCCCTCTAAAACTAAAAACTACCTGAATAACAACACGAAGGACTCTTTTAAACTCAGATTTCCGCTTCACGATAAAGTAAAATGCATAGGCACATTTAGTTCTTCAATACTCGAGACACAACACTAATATCAAAGCACCCAATTAATTGGTACAATATTTGTGGGACTAAAATATTATTAGGAGTTACAAGCAAGATTGGCTATACATGACTTAAATAACCTATAAAAGAGAATAATAAATAAATACGCCTAATTATCCCCCAAAACAGTCAAAACATCATGGAGTTGGATTTCAGGTAGTGTCGTCCTGGAAAGAAAGAAAATCAATCGGTCCATATCGATTCAAAGAAAGAAGCCAAGCCATAAGATATTAGCTTGTGATTAGTACTTCCGTAACTTTATCTCACAAAAATAAAAATAAAGACTCTCAAGGCAGTTCAAGAAAAAAGAAGAAAAGTAATAAACATGAAGCTTATGAATACTGAATAGTACCATACAGGTTTTATTGTTAGAAAAAAAAAAACCAAGACATAAAAGATCCAAATCAGAAGAGGTTGACTTATGCATAAAGAAGCAAATACAATTTTTTCTAATGACAAAGACAAACTATAAAAAATCAACTCGTTGATGAGGAGGCAATTTATGGATCCAAGTCATAGGAGATTGACTTATGCATAAAAAGCTAAGATATCAAGTCGAGACATAAGAGGTTGATTTCTGAGGAAGATGAACCATAAGAGCTTTCTCAAGAGGAAGCTAAGCATAAGTAACTGACATATGAATACGTGAGAAGACAAGACACTTTTAGTGGAGAAGAAGCCAAGAAACTTTTAGTATAGAAGAAGCCAAGACATAACACAACAGCTCATGAATAAAAAGCAAAGTCATCAAGCAATAAGAAATTGGCTTTATAATACTATCATGGTTGAGGGGAAAAAATCTAATGATTCTTTTTTAGTAAGAGGCTCAGGCATGAGAACCCAAACAATGAGAGGCTGGTTTAGGAATAAAAGCTATTGCCAACAAGCCAAGTCATGAGAGATTGGACAATAAATAGTGCACTTGATTCTTTTTTAGTAGTATGTATAATTTTACTTATACCTGAAAAAGAAAGTACTGACAGTGGTCATTGGAAAGTGCTTGTGACGATTTGATAATCTGATGCAGATCAGTATCCATAAGTTCATAAACAAGGTACACATCCCTAAATGTCCTCCTTTGGGCTGGCATCATAACATCCTTCAAAGCAACAACATTTTCATGTCGAATGTGCCGAAGAAGCTTCAGTTCACGCAAAGTTCTAAGCGCATCCACACGGTTACCAAAGACATTGTGAATTTTTTTTATAGCAACCTTTTCATTTGTCTCATGGTTGATTGATGAGCAGACAATCCCATATGCTCCTCTCCCAATGGGCTTGATGGGAACATACTTTGTGTCGATCTCAAACAAGGTTTGCCACATTGAGAAGTAGTGTTTTCCTTGATTTCCCACACCATTGGGAGGATCAACCAGCATAGCCATTTCCTATAAAGAAAAACAACAAACGAAACTGCAACATAAAGTTCAGCATTCGGAAAGTTTCTAAATTTACTAGAAGAAGATTAAGAAAGCAAATCTGATAGAAAACAAAAGCAAGGAAGGCCTTTTTTTTTTTTACATCAAGATCGTACATTTCCCAAAATAACAAGTTTAAGAAAACCTAGATGGGAGTTATCTAATAGAGCAAACTTTTGAATTGAATAGGACATCAGAGAATATGGCTTTCAAGGCAGCATCATCATTAAAGACCAATACAATTGTAACATTACTAGTTCAATGACCTTTCAAAGAATCTTCATTGATACCATAACATCCTGAAAATGAAACATATAGTTCAACAGGCTCACAAAACTTGAGACCGAAATGACAGAAGCCAAAGTAGGAAAAATGCAGGAAAAAACCAAGAATCAAAGATCCAAAATTCAGAATCGAATGATCAGGATTATATAATGAGATCTATCAGAAGCAGATACAACGGTTACCTCAGTCAAGGAAACTATTTCCGTGAACCTATAGATGATTGCAGAGAATTAACCAACTATTACACAAGGCTTCCACGCTTTCAGCACCAAAGATCTCAACTTTCCGGCTTTCCAACGTTCACTACCCAAGAACAGAGCTCTAAAACCCCAAATATCCCAAAAACCCAATCCGCAACATGCAGATCGATGCAATCCATCGGACGTACGACTCCAAAATCTCCATTTCTCCTGCCAATTTCGTCCAGCTCGCGAGACCCATGTCTCGGATCACAGCCTACACTGCTCCCATCTCCCAACCCGGATCGGACCGACCTCCTCACCGTTCCTACATCCAACCCACGAGAATCCCATGCCCTAAACTCCCAAATCGTCGGGCCTCAGATTAAGAGAAACGAGCGAGGGCGACTCGGGGGGGTTCCGAACGGGCCCATCGTGTCCCGCCTTGCTTACGTTAAACCGGCGGTATACGTTACCAGGAGCGGACCGTCGGTCTAGATTTGCAGTCGTATTTGCAGCGTCTCATCTTTACCGTCCGATCTTGGGAGTCCGAGCACAACGAAGGACCATGATCTTGACACGCTGTCATAACAACGACCCTTGTTTGTTTGCCACGTGCTCGTGTGAGGGGATGGATGGGGTTACCTGCATCGAATGGTGGATGGGGTTGGGGTCTACAGATCTGACGGCTAGGAAATTTTTATTATTGAGCTCATATAAGGTAGTATTTTTGGCTAAATAAATTTATTTTTTTTTTATAAATCTTATTAAATCTTTCAAGAGAAGCCATTTTTCCTTCACCGATCAATCCATATAATTAGATCACAGTCTTGGCTGAAAAGATGACGCCTTGGTGGACAAGTGGCACAGGGGAACAGGGAGTAGGTGCCCAGCTCGAACATGCGGCCGGTGGGCCAGGGAGGCGGGGATTCCTCGGACGACAGAGCAGGTGCATGATCCTCGAGGGTGAAGAAGAAGGCTTCGAGCTCATTGAGGTCGACGTTTTCGGGCGGGAGCCCCATGTCGCAGAGGAGGCATGCAGGTGCGCATGCATGCCGACATGGTCCTCCACGAGAGACTCGAGCGAAACCGGTGGTCGGCGAAGACCTTGCAAACCTTGAGAAAGAATAGTGTCGGACTCCCGACGTCTGCCACCGCCGGCGGAGGGTTCCCGTGTGATGAGATGGGCGTGTGTAGAAACTCCCCCATCATAATAACAATAATAATCCCCATAAATTGATTCCGAAGAAAGCAGTGAAAGAATCCATGGCGCTTCCGGCAGAGGATTTAATAAAGAATTCTAGTTATGGTTATTGATCAATAGAAATAAAGTTCAACTTATGGTAAATGATCTTGATGGGAGGACACTGTTAGGATTGCCATTTCTAACTGAATGCAGGAAAAAGCCTCTTTTAGCACACACTATTAGGATTGCCAAATGCGCCAATCTCAGAGCATATAAGCGATGATCTATCTTAACACACCTCTTGCAGCGATTTGAACTGATGAAGAGAGAGTACTAAATATGTTTTGAAGCCATCTTTAGAAAATGTTTTATTTATTTTTGGGTGTCAACTACAGTACTTGGTGCAGTTCATTAATCCTGATTTGAAGCTGTTTTATGCGAAATTAATCACTCTATATAAGTATTATTAATTCCTTAATGAACAGTTTGGTCATCCAAGAAGCAGTTTTCTTGAGATGACATTTAGCAGATGTATTATTGCATGGTTAATACAATTTGGTCAGCTAAATAGTGCCTAAATCTAATCAAAATTTGCTGTTAACTGATGCCGCTGTCTTGAACTAAAAAAAAGTACTTCAAAAATGGAAAAAAAGAAATAGCTCAGATGTCACAAATGAGAAGTAAAGAAATTCACAGTTAGCAAACTATGTATTAAAAGGTTGGAGTGATTAATATAAAACAACCATAATTGCTCTCATCACACCTTTCTTTAGAACTTTATTTTTGGAGAATCACAACCTCCAAATCAACATTGCATCAAAAATTTAAATCAGCCTACTACTGAGCTTAGGAGGAACCAAACGGACCAGTCAATCAAATCAAATTAATTGAAAGCCTTATAACATCTTTTTTCTGAGTGCTACAAGCGGTTTAGATCATAATAGAAATGCTGATTTCCAGCAATAATGTTAACAGAATACAGTTGAAAAAATAAGTGGGTGAATACAGTTGAAAAATCAGATTCTGGGCTGGCTGAGTCAGCCCTGTAAGAGATAATAGCAGGGTGGTTGTCATCAACACTGTGCTCTGATCCGATCTGAACTTTGAGTTAAGGGGCTTGTGCGGCACATGTCGACAGCATTCTCGCAATTCTCCAAAGAAGATTTTTCAAGAATGTAACTGGGTGAATTTGTGGGACAAACCATCAACCGCCCGATCCATTGTTTCAGTAGCTGATTCCTCCTGAAAATGTAGATTCATTATGCAAATAATTTCTTATAATAGCAGTAAACCACATGCTAATCTCATTACTCTTGAATAAGCCTTCTCTTTCGGTGCACATGTCAACATGAATCTAGCTTCCTAGTGAATGCAGTTAATGTTGAATCAGCTTTCTTGCCCAAAAAAAAAAATGTTGAATCGGCTTTCTCTGAGAAATTTAGCTTCCAGCTCACATGTCAACACTAATTTTGCTAGCATCTTCATGAAATTTAAAAGCTCTAAACTCTAAGATGAACATAATGATGCTGTTGGAAGTAAACAAGACAATCAAATTTAAATAGCCACCTCTCCAGTATGCAGTCTGGTGACATATATAATGGTATGTAGTTTTAGGGATGTGATCCACGGAACTACACAATACAAGATAAGTCGTCAAAACATGAAAAGAGCCTAATATTGTTAAGAAATGAACACTAAGCTACTCGAGTACATTTAAGGATGCCAGACTCCTTCGAGTGTCATGACTGCCTGATCCGATGGAGGAGGTGGGCTTAGAGAAAGCCCAGTCTTCCAACCAATCCATGTATTTTCATTTTCACGGTAACAATGTAGACCGTCAAAAAATTCCCTCATGATGCAAACCCTTTGCCATCATCTCTCTCTATTTGTTCCAACCCATCAGATAATATCATTTAAGAGGTTAGGGAGCAGAAGAGACCTTTTGTGAACCTCAGATAAAGTAAAATATTTGGATCACATATCTAATTAATGAGCAGGAGAAAATAAAAAGGCATTTCTATTCCTGCACTGACTAGGAAAAGTTGTTTGGTTAGACCTGTTTGGAACAGTAGAATCCCTGATGAAACTAAAACCACATTCATTTAATAAACGTTATCTAAAGACTTCTACTAATTCTGCCAATAAGTAGATGCAGTAATAAATGTCATTGTGCACTTACTTCTTGATCCTTCTTCTGCTTGACAACAACACACTTGGAAGCACTGATGCTTTCACTCTTCAACAAGCTACGTGCACTGTATTTTGACTTGCTTAGTCCATCAGTGACCGATGCATGATCTGGCCCCTCACCTTGCTGTGACCTAGTAGGGCTTTCAAGGGCACTGCGAACAAGAGATTCAACACTACGCCCTTCAAATTCATTCTGTTGGTCAGGATTGCTATCTTTATTTGCACCAATCCTCTCCCTAGAAAAATGAAAAAGCATGCATAAAAAACATGCAAAAAAGTCAAAATTTACATGTCACCATATTATTATACTTCAAAGAAATTCAGAGGAAGAGCCAATAGAATGATTTTCTTAACCTGGTTACCTTGGCAAAGAAGCATGTTGCCGTAGGAGTGGAGTGCTTCGCTCACCTTTACTAGAGTGCTCTTCCAGATGAGCAAATTGGCGCTTGAAGCGGTCAACTCCACTGATAGAAAAGTAATTGGTTTAGGTAAATTCAATATGATCCAAAACATCTCCATCATTATTAGTTACGACATGAGTATTCTCAAGGAAAAAATGTTTTATCTGAAAACAGTGAAACATACTTACATGACTACAGTTAGAGTTTTATTTTTCCAAATTAAAATATAGAACTAGCAATAACCATACAGTTTATGTTACATGGAAACCACCGATATGCTCATGGCAAAATTTGGACACTATGGCACACACAACTGTTGATAGGGCATGAACACAAACATTTGAATGTGCATCAGTCACTTAAAACTCAATGTTATATAAGACAGGCAGATTTTAAGATTGAATATATCTTAACTGCTTCAGCCAAATTAAAATATGTAAAAGGCGAAATAAAAAAAGAAACCACAACAATTTGGACACCATGGCACAAACAACTGTTGATAAGGCATGCAAACACACATTTGGATGTGCATCTGTCACTTGGAACTTGATGTTATATAAGAAGGCAAGTTCAAAATTGAAATATATCTTAACTGCTTTGGCCAATGTAAAATATGTGTAAGGTGAAATCAAAAAAGAAACCACAGATCCTTGCCTCTCCTATCACAATGCAAACTAGTGCAGTAGCAGCCTTGTGTGCATGTCCAAGTGCCAGATCCTTGTTCCAAGAAATCTAATAATGGATGCACAAAAAGCATACCTACAATGAAACCATCTGAACGTAGAACATATTGAGTAGAGAAGCATTGTCATTAAATAATGTTTTTTTTTCATGGAACAACAAAATTACTTTGAGCATCATAATGATCATTAGATATATTCAGCATATGCGATTCGTAAAATTTTAGATTCATAATAACTAACCTAGGATACATAAAGCTAGCTTGATCTCCACCACGTAAATACTCCTGCAGCATCTGAGGATGATACTCCAAGATCTGTTTGATGTAAAAACAATTCACTGTTAGTGGAACAATAATTCATGTCACTAACAGAGCTACATTTTTGCAGTTGTACCTCTCGATAAATTAACTCTCGAACATCATCTTTTGTCAATTTCCTCCTTTCAAACTCAAACTCAAGTTTTGAGATAGGTTGTGTTGAAGGTTCACGGTCAACATTTGCCAAACCTCGAAAATAAGGATCACTTAGTGTCTGAATAGATTAAAACAAAGAAGAATCAGAATACTTCTATAAAGTTCCATTCAAACCATAAGAACAATTGTGAACTTATTTGGAAATAGGTCATCAAGGTTACTGAATCCTATCTCTTCAGCAGTAGGCCGATCTTTAGGATCAAATGCAAGTAGGCGCTCAAGTAGACGGAGAGCCAAAGGATCTACACCAGGAAACTTCTGAGTGAACGGGATGGGTGGTTTCTTCCGCATATTACTTAAATATCTTCTAGCCTTCTCATTTCGGATCTGCATTGTTAAACAACAATAACAATTAGAGATCCAAAAAGCAGATCTATATCTTTCCCCACAGAATGAGAATGTGTACATAGAATTCTGGGCAAGAGCAACCCTTATATATGAAAGGCTTTAAGTTTTAAAATGCTAAGTTCATTTGGGACGATTAAAAACGGATGGCCAAGTGTACAAGGATCCCGTCAATGCTGGATTATATAGGGTCAATGCAATGTAATAAATTTCAATACTCGTAAAAAGTAATAGCATATTTTGTCTTGGTCCTTATTTGCTATCGTTCTAAAATTCTGTTGGGAATTAAAATTTGAAAGCAGACCACTATAAATTAAATAACTAATAACAATTTGCTTTGGCTTAAAGCCTTAAAAAAATATGTTCATATCCATATAATCATCATAACTGTTTACCTTATATCAGATCATTTCAGCCTCATAATTGATTAGCTGACTCCTAGCTAATCATTAAACAGGCTTGTTCATAACAATTTCCTCTGGCTTATAGCCTTACAAAGATATGTTCATATCCATGCAATCATCATAACTGCTTACCTTATATGAGATCATTTCAGCCTAATGAATTATTAGCTCACTCCTAGCTAAGCAGCAAACAGGCTTGTTAATTGTAGCAGGCTTGTTAATATTCAACTTCCACATGCCTCTATGACGTATACTATAAGCATTTCAAAATATATTTGATCTACATCTTAGATTTAACTTACCTGGATCTTCATCTCATATATACCTGGAACAAATATATCACAACCAGCAAACAAAGTTTATGTACCCCCCACCTGAAAATTTACTAGACACATCCTTTGTTCACATAATTATTTTTAACACAAAGAAGATGGAGCTCCTCTTATCTTTCAAATTGATATTTGTTCCTCTAAAAGGATCAACTAGACTAATAGGTGGTTCCATAAATATTTGGAATGTTTAAGGACCAAGAATAACCTCATAATTAGTATAATCCACGTATTCACATACAAGAACATGTTTTGAGATAGAATCACATTAACATATAAAGTTAGTGGTGAAAATATCAAGCTGATGATAACCAATTTGGTCTAAGAAGATAACAAAAAGAATATATTAAATATGATTTTAAAAGCATATAACAAATTCCTTCTTCAGAATTAAGGTAAATGAGATAACCTTGTCATGCGTAGCAATACTCCTTGAATACCATAAGAACTTTAAATTATCATCTTTATTTTAAATATGGAGTACATCCCATTAGGTAATTCTATCAATAGAAGACTTCCGAATCAATTTACAGAAGTAAATGCATCTCTTTGGGATCACCAAGATCATTCAATGGCTAAAATGTGCTGAACACATATGTGTCTAAAAAAGTTCAGATTGGCAGGGACTCTAGCATCTGACCTATTTGTAATACAACTAGATAGTTCACAGCAATGTCATGCCTAGGCAGTGAATTAGGGAACCATGTAGCTGGTTTATGGAATCCAAGTTCATGAAAGACACTTTGAGCTTAGACTATTAACATGCGGTAGACTAGACGTCAGGCAGGATCACTATCTTCAGAAGCTTACTTATTAAGATATCCGTATGCTTCATTAGAAAGAAAAAAATATGATAAGACTGTATGAACTCTTTATCAACATATTCAATAAAAATGAAAGGGCACGATAGTATATAATAAGAAGCTCTGTAATGCAATAAAGTAGTTACACAACATATATACGCACCACATTTCCATGTACATTACTTTCATTGACAATATATAAATGCTGAGAATAAAACATTTTTCTTATTTAGTCTCTATTAGATGAATGAGTTATTTTGCAAGCCAATTTGTTAACAAACTATTTTCTTATATACTTTAAATTTTCTACCAAAGGTATGGGATCCTTAAAGAAAAGGAAACTGATGGAGAAGAATAATATAGAATATGGTAACAATAAAAGCAAGGATTGTAGGTTTTCCAGGAAATCTAGTTGATGCCTGATAACACCAAGATAAAGAAAGGACAAACCCTCGCAATAGATTCAGCTGAAGGTGTGCCGAACAAATCAGTCATGAGATCCAACTGATGCACGACATTCTTTCCCGGAAATATAGGTTTCCCTGTTAGCATTTCTGCAAATATGCATCCTATGCTCCAAATATCAATCGCGGGTGTGTACTGCAGATATTAAAAATTGTAGATCATAATCAGTAACGAGAAAGTATAATTCATTTGGATAATCATAAAAGTAACACTTTGTAGTGGTGAAATGTTTTTTACAAACCAAGAAGGTGATGTTGCAGGAATCAAAAAGTTACTTACCGACAAGCTGAGTTCAATTTCAGCTAAGAAACAAGGTGAAAATCCCTTCATACTAAACCTAAAATATAATATAACTAAACACCAACCTTATATTTGTGGATTGAAGTACAAGAAGCACATTATGAACACTGTACTAGCAATGTCCAGCTTCACTAGTAAGTATATCCACTAAATTATTTTGCTTAGATAGGTCCATCTTGTGGTGGATGTCACAGCATTCTTTGTTCTACCAAGGTCATCTAATCCATTGTCACAAATTACAAGGTCTTGATGACTCAGCTCTGAACGGGATGATATTTTCTAAAATCTAAATAATAAAGCATATATACTTAAGTTCCATCAAAGGTTTTCAGATGACAAAGGCATGCTTTAGTAAAAGAAAGCTTCAAGGCCAACGGCAAAAGGATATGTAGAAGAAACCTAGCAATTGTTCGGATGACATCTAAAGAGGCTTTAGCATAAAGTGGAAATAACCATGGAAAGTTAGCTCAAACAAAAATTCCAGATTAATAAGTGATAAATTTTAATCTCAGCTTTATGATTGATGGCTGATCTGGATAGTTTTCATTTCAATTCTTCGACTAAACGAGGTAGCAGGAGGGTTAATAGACCTCATAAACTTGGTTGCACTTTAGCAAGAGGGTTTAAAAAGTATAACTGCTTATATAACAAAGTTAACATAAATTGCTGAAAGACTGAAACTTTTGCAGAATGAGAACATATTTTTAATTTGAAGTAGACCAACATTATCAACTTTGCCTTCTTACAATTAATATCAGATTTAGATGACATGGAATAGGATCAATCATATAGCAGTACAAAATTTCGCATCAGAACAACAAAATCTTTTCAGACGCTTCTGGTATTTTCTTGATTTCAAAGTGGCATTGGCTTTACACATTATAATGTCACTTTTTCCTTGGTGGGCCTTCATATTTAATGGTCCTCAGATGTTAAAGTGAATCAACTTGACGCATCAGTTGTCTACAAAACATGTCTGATTGAGGACAGTCATTTCGCATCTTTAAGCTTTCAGTGACTAACTCTGGAAGCTACACATTATGCATCATAGGTTCGATGAAAAGAATAATATAACATAGATTTCAGATATGAGATCAGAAATGGCAAAACATCATACTTTAGAGAAAAATGAGCCACATAATTCAGGAGCACGATACCACCTTGTTGCTACATAGTCCTAAGGAAAAGAAAGAAACAAAATTATCAGCATAACAAGAGTGATTAAACAACATTACCGCCCTGACAGTTTTGGATTAGAAAAAAAAAATGTACATACAGTCCAAAATATAGCAGATGGAGCATCATTGAAAGCTACTCGGGCAAGGCCAAAATCACATATTTTCAGCTTGCAATCTGCATTGGCAAGGATGTTTTTTGGCTTCAGATCTCGATGAAAAACATTTGCTGCATATTAAGAAAAAAGAAGAAAGAAGATAAGAATGATGTTTGAACTATAACCCAAATGTAGGGTGACAATAAATGAAATCAGCAATGGTTTTAACCTGCATGGATATACTTAAGAGCTCGAAGAAGTTGGTATAAGAAGAACTGATGATGTTCAGGTGTGAGATCATCATTTGCCTTTATAACCTGATGAAGGTCTGACTCCATCAACTCGAAAACGACATAAATATCTTTGAATTCCCTTCGAGATGGAGGGAGCATTATATGTTTGATTTCTACAATGTCAGGGTGGCGGAGCAGCCTCAGCAGCTTGATCTCTCTTAAAATGCGAGTGGCATCAGAAATATGTTCAAAGACATCATTGATCTTCTTTATTGCCACCTTCTCTCCAGTATGGGTGTCGATTGCAGCCCCGACTACCCCATAGCTTCCTTTTCCAATGACCTCTTGTATATGGTAACGGCTTGCTTCACCATACTCCGTAAAGAATTCATTCTCTAGCATACCCTAAATGAATCGTATGGATTGAAAGGCTAAACTTGATAAGAGAAATTGAATGAAGAGAGATAAAAGGCATAACTAGAATAATTGCAAAAGAAGATTGTAAAAGAAAAGGGCAGTTTAGTTGTGAACTGCCAACAAGTTAATATAAAACAATTTACAGGTTAATTGAATAAAAAACGAAGAAAGAATATAAAACAAAATCAATCTTTGCAAGGCATTTGGCAGATGTCAAACAATTACAGGTTAATTGAATCGTAATAGAAAACACATAAGATATTCGTGAATACAGTAATCTGGAAAGAGAAAGAGAGCCCAAAAAAGTTCAATCCATCCCACCTATAATATCTTCACAAACAGGTCAAGAACTACATTCTTGAAAGAAACATGTTCAGCTGTAACAGAGGAAAATATTCTTGAACGAGAGAACCTAAAGCAATAGAAAACTAAATAAAATTCAATCCAAACTTCTTCATGTTCTTAATAATGGAAAAAGGGAAGATCTGCATTCAAAAAAGTGCATTGAAAAACAAGGAGTTGGATGGCGGTATACTGAAGAACAGAAGCAATTACTTAAGAAAAAATAACGAATTTGTTATCGATTATATGGAAGAAGATTTTAACTTTACAGCTAAATTAGAAAGGGGGACAAATTAACAGACCTTCCTTTGAGGTTCCATGGCGACTTCTTCTCTCCTCTGGGCAACAACGATGAACCTGAGGCCAAAGAACCCAAACTCCTCCTAGTTACCTACAAACAGCTCCTCCTCCTCGACTATCGGATCGCGTTCTTTCGTTAAAGATGAGAAACTGACGACGCAGCGGAAATGGCGCGTAAACAAGCGACGGAGTCTATCCACGAGGCGCCATCTCCCCATATAAAGGCGACGGTACCGCAGCTGCAGGTACGAGGGAACGTGGGCGGCCAACGCGGCATCGCCGGCTTTACTCTCTCCCGCCCCCGCGGGCGAGAGAAGACGAGAAATCCGACCGCTAGGACATGAAACTTACAACTACTAACCTCCACTGTGATATATATATATATATATATATATATATATATATATATATATATATATATATATATATATATATATATATATATATATATATATATATATATATATATATATATATATATATATATCTCTCCTTAAACAGTCTGTAAATAACATATTTATTTTTACAAATATTCAATACGATATTTATCCTTAGTTTATTAACGTATATATAGAAAAACCCAAGTTAACCGATACTAACCATGGTAATTTGGTTAAGTTAAATATACAATATGTAAAATAATTTTAATACCCTAACATTATGATGAGTTTTTAAAGAATGTTAAACTAAAATTTAGGAGGATACATAAAAACTTACAAACTCATTGGAATTGGAGACTTTGCTTAAATATTATTTAATTGAAAGCCAGAAATTAACATTGTTAAAGTTTTTTTGTTTGGATCACTTCCATTTTCCAAAAACCCATTCCATGGCATCAGAATAGCTGATACCCACGTGAATTTTCTTTTACATTCATTAATTCTCTCTATATTTTTTTAATCTTAAATCTTACTCGCCGATAAGTAAAGGGTGGATGAATTTTGGCGTGAAACTTTCACATGCATTTCCCGCAAAATCTCAATTTTACATTTATCTCAAAATTTTGATAACGCTTATTTAATTAACTACCTAATTTATTGATTGAAAATAAGTTATTTTGTTGTTAAGATTATGTGTTTAAGATTCTAGAAAATTAGACAATAAACTTTGCAATTTTGATACATTTAATTAAAAATTAAAAAAAAATAAAGCATATATATTTAAACATTCACTCATGAATGTAGTACACAAGTCTCCTGTCAATATGAGATTTAAGAAGATTCATGATTTAGAACTTAATCATCTATAGGTCATAATGAAGTAATCTTACTGTTATATTAAAATTTGCTCGACTTCAATCCATGTAGGTAATCTAATTTTTGGCTGAATAATTTGTAGCCCTGATAAAGAAAAACGTATTTTTAGCCCTTACCCTAATGAGGCAACTGATGAGGAAATTGTGTCACTTATGTGATGTTAGCACCACTAGAATTTCTACGGAGAATGGTATAACTGTAACATATGATGTTTGATTATTTATGGCTTATGCTTCTTATACACCAATATCAAGTATTGGCATTGATGTATGGCATTAGTGGTAACCATGTTTTAACAGGGGGAATTATCTACTGCTACTTCCTTGCCACCACTATGTTGGCATGAGGTATAGGAATATATTTATCAATTCTGCAAGAGATGACAGTGATAGATGAGTTGTTAAGAAATGTTCCAGCTTATAAAAGTCTACCACTGGGCCCAGATGGAGTAATATGTCACCTCCTATATAAATCACCTCAGAAACATATTTACCCAATCACAGTGTTTAAGGCCAATCACTTCTTCAATAAAATCTTTCTGGATCCTAATAGTTGTGTCCCTGCAAGACAAGTGTGAATCATTAGTCCACATAAAAAAGCTCACAACCCATGTCTCAGGACACTAATCATTTAAAGTTCAATATTGCATATGGTTATGTTCAAGTTCACAACATCAACAGAGAATTGCCTCCAGATGTTAATTTTTGGTCAAGCTATCATTCTGCAGTCTAATGAATCTGAAAGTTTGTATATTTGATAATCCAGCATCTTTACTTGGTTCTCTCATATTTACCAACCTGTGAGAAAGTAATCAAGCCAAATCAAGTTCATGGTAGTAGTAGTAGTAGTAACGAGTCCTCAGCAATATTCCTCAACTTGCTTCCCTTATTTAACATCATATTCAACAGATGAGACGATTAGCGAAATCAGATCTAGGCAACAAAATAATATATCATCAGGCTTCATCATCAAATCTTAGACTTGATATGTTTTAGTGAAAATTTTCACCTTAAGACAGAATCATGAACACCGTCTTTGAAGTTGTTTGTATGTGGTGAAAGGAAGTAAATGCAATACCAAAAACAGAGTCAAGTGTGGGTCTAGATTCAAATCGATTATAAGTCTTTATAGAATGACATTCAGTTTGAATTGCTTTTTAATGTTTTAATTGGATAAGTTGTGGTTGTTAATTTTGGGAACATCTTGCAAGAATTATCTTATTTAAAAACAAATAGAAAGTAATTAAATCTCTACAGAACCATATATTGGTCTGCTTATGTTAGTACTGTCTTAGTTCCATATTTTGCCAACACTTGATACACCAAAAACATAAAGAGAAAACACAAATAAGAACTTGCCAAAGCAGGGAAAAAATAAAAAAGGAAGAAACCTTTGTTATATGTGAGAATCTAAAACAGAAAAGAAAAGAAAAAATATTCTTTAACAAGATAATCGTTCCAGCCTTTGCATGTCCCAACTTGGATGGATCTGTGAGAAGAAGTCATCAAGAACAGAAGTGGTGGCTCGGCAGATACACGGAGATTGCCAGTGCTGCCATAGGAGAGATCAAGAAGATAAAAAGGGATATATAGATGGCTTTAGCTTGGCTGATATTTATATCATTGCAGATCCCAGACAAATTCAATCTTGTAAGTTATTAGTTGCCATCTTAATTTGCAAGTCCTAAATACGAGTCAAATGGTGTTTAAAAGGGTTCATTTTCGGGTAGGTAACACAGCTAAGACTGAAGAAAAACTAATTACAATGATTTACATCCCCAGTTTGTAAATATCAGTGGTTTTGGTTAAATTACTAATTAAAAGGGCGCTAAATTACTATAATACACATCCGATTTAATTTTTTCCTAAAATTGCAAGCATCATTTGGTTTACCCAGATTCTTCCCCTTTCTAGTTTGTGTGGGCAAAACTCCGATTCATCAAATTGTATATCATGCTTTATCTACTTGTTATGTAATCTTGTGACACAGTATAGCCATATAATAAAGATAAAGATCTGAACAAATTTATATGATTTTTTCAAAATTGTAAATGTTTGAAACATTGTATAACAAGTTAAAATTCATAATATACAAGAAACAAATGGCATTTGGTACTAAAAGGAGGCATAGTTTGGATAAAAAGTCATAAAGTAAAAAGTAAGAAAACGATCAATTATTTTTGCGTCATTGCCCAATTAATCAAGAATGGTTATGACAACTAATTCGTATCACGAATCAACAAAATGCTTGATATTTATATCATCTATGAACTAACAAACTAGATAATATCATATGAACCACGAACTAGATATATATCTGAAAAAGAAAATTACGGATGATTTGGTCTGACACCAAATTTGTTTTCAAAGTAAAATCAGACTGAGAATTTCAAGGTCAAAGCCAATTCCAAAAGAATTGTCCCACCTACCCAGGAAAGGTGCGTTGACCTCATCCATCTTTTCCAAAGCCACTAGCCATGAGCATCTCCCTTCCTTCTTACATGAGTACCATAAACCAAGCTACTCACTTAATTTTGAGAGCTATTGTCTCTCTCTACATGTGCTTCCTCCAAATGGAAATAAAGATAAGGTTCCTTAAAGGGAGTTAAATTGGACTTTTTAAATTTGTAGCCTTGTCTCCAAATCTTTCCACTTAAAGAGTAAATAAGGTTACTCCCATTCATCATAGGTCTCAGATGTGGAGCCTGCATCTTCCATTATGCAGTATAATATGCAGTACCTTATATATGTCCTAAACATGTCTATATATGTTAATGTAATTTACCTGGAATCACTAATCATAGGACTATTCATTCGTGATCAGCATATAACAATGATATTTCTTGTTCGTTGTATCAAGCAATATATTCATTTATCTATAAGTTTCTCATTTGATATACGATCTTTGCTTACAACTTACTGATCCCAAAGCTGTAGAATAGATCAATAGACAGTCTTAAATTTTAAAAAGGTTCTTTCTTTGCTTGTGACCCATCTGTTCTATGGAAAAGGATGCATGGAAATTTTAGTTTTACCTTTGCTGTTTCAGGTCACTAGATTTCTTGGATGATTTTGCAGAAGAATTTTGATGATGACATTACATTTCTTTTTACTAAGGAACAAACAAGAGCTGCATGATCAGGTCAAATGAAAATTGGTTTTAAAAGAAGCGCTAACTTCCATGGAGAAGAGAAATATCCAAGAGACAATCATTATAGGGTTGTAGACTGCTGTACACAGAGGCAGCGATCTCCTCCGATAAAAGTGAAATCATGGACAAAGGAACAAAAAACAATGACAAATGTCTCAGATCAAACACAGGTAACTAGGAGAAGAATTATGTAGATTAATTTCACCATATGAATTTTTATATCAGCCATGTTTAATGGGTTTCTACCTTTGATATTGAAGGTTCCAAAGGGGCCTTCTGACAAAACTACAGATTAAACACTGAGGTCAGGACGTGATGTAGAACCCACATTTTTGCAACAAAAGAAGTAAGAGTTTATCAAGGGTGCTGCATCTGCTGCTGGAAAATACAACAGAATATATAAGGTTTTCTCAATTCTTTTCAGAATAATGTATATGTTGCCAACAGGTGGATCTACTAATTTAACAATTAAAAATAGATAATCTTTCCCTTTCGTATGAGACATTTTACTTCTCCTTTAATCTACCAAATCTACCTAATAAGAAGATCACATATGAAGCTGTAAATGGTATATCTCTTGTTGAAAGAAATATCAAATCAGAAAGCATCCAGACTCTGCAGTCTAGTCCCTTAGGTTTTAATTACCTAATAATAAGATTTTCTTCATCGACACTATGAAAACTTCATGTGCAATATTTCTCCAAACGCTCAATACATTAGATCGAAAGACTTCTGCTAATAGTTTTCGCTAAATTTAAACTCAATAAAATATCAAATAACACTTATGCCGAACGAATAAAAGCATAAATCATCAATAATGTATAGGAGAATGTAAATAATCAAACTGATAAACAACAAAGGACAAGAAAAACCTAACAAGAACGGCAACCAAAAAAATGCGCACCCATGATGAACAATCACGCTAATCCTGTGAAGGAAAAAGCAATTAGCAGTCGAACTCTTTCTTTACCTTCAAGCAGAACAACGGGTTCAAGAGGAGATCGTGAAAAGGGTCGCCGGCGAGCTCCTCCAGCTCGAAGGTAGTGAATGATGGGGAGCTGTCATTCTGTTTGGCTCCATTCGCTCAGCCACGCCCATCGTCACAGTCGAACTCCATCGCTGCCGGAGCAGACGGACGGAGGAGGAGGAGGAGGAGGGAGATTCCTCGGAGGTTCGAAAAAGGAATTAGGTTATAAATAACAGCCGTTATACAAACCGTTGCCACGACGATCGCAGCTGGACGTGTACTATTTTTCTGACATGTAACAATAACGGTTTGAGCTAATTGAATTATTACTGAATATTTATCGAGTAATTTGATTGTACATTTAAATATTATTTTCAATCATTTTTCTTTCACGCTAATTCTATAATCGAGTTGTCTAATAATAATATAAAATATCTTTTTTGATGTTATTAAATGACACCTGTAACAGAAAAAGTAAAGTTTTCACGAACTATTTTCTAATCAAAATGAAGAGTATCGAAGATCCATCCTGATGACTCATGTTCATGATCTAATTTTGAGCAATCAAATTGATGTTTGTATATGTGAGCACATATATTTATATGTTTAAGCACAACCTCAATGTGACATTGTATTATAAAGAATAAAGTCCCCATCGATGCTAACATTGTAAAGGGATTTGGTCAACCCTTTCATATTCACAGGTACACGCGATTGCCGTAATCCATCGGTCATCAACCACGACCGTCTTCACTTCACCATGGTTTCTTCGTTACAGGTATCTAATAGAGAATAAGGCACAAAAAGACGAACTCGATGAAAACCTACGCACTCCTTCGATCATTTGCACAGTAAAACATACTTCCAAACAAAGAACCAATCACACCGCAAGCAGAGACAAAAGAAAAAGGAGGGAGTTGAGATGAAGCCAGCATAACATAGAGGGATGAAGGATGTTCATGGAAGAGAGAATTCTTCTTCGTCTTCTTCTTCGTGGAAGGCGAAGGAAGTCATCGGGGTCCGGAGCGGCGTCCGCGGCGACGACAGCTGCCTCCCGGAACTGTCGTAGTGTATCGCCCCTGAGAAGTCGAGCGGCTGACACTTCTCCCCCATGAGTATCGTCTTCTGCCACACGCCGCCCGCCTCCTCTTCCTCTTCGCCGCCGACATGTCTCTTCTTGTCGTCAGTGATTCTCTTGTTGCTGAGGAAGGGGATCAAGCTGGCTCCGCGGTGGAGGAAGGGCGCACCGCCACGCCCACCATCCTTCCTCGTGCCGACGGCGGTTAGCTTCGAGAGGCTTGGGTGCGACCGAAGCCTCCTCGCCACATGCGACACCTGCTTCTTGCACGTCTCCATGAGAGCCGACATGGTGTGGAAGAGATCGCCGATCGCCATGATCGCGCGAGAGCAGTGCAAGCGGTTGGTTCTCCTTTAAAGGGTGATATGCTGTTATACTTTTGTGCCACAGATAAGGGGGGCGACGGTGACCAGACTCTTTGACTTGGCTAGCTTTTGAGAACAGTATTCTTCTTCATGGTATATATGTGTACATATCTAATAATTGTATGTGAAATTTCTTTGTCTATATTATAATGCTACAGATGATCAGGTGTGTGTTGCAGAATTGTATGTGCAATGATAATGAAACTTGTACATAATTACGTGTTCCAAGTTCAAATAGCCATATTTACATTACTCAATTTTTTTTTTTTTTTGTGAATATGTTGGTTAAAATACACTTATTATCTTATAAAACTCCATCTTAAGTATGAAATTTGAGGAAAAAACATGCACATATGATTCAATTGAATTGGGTGTGTGGCGAAGGATGGATGGGAGTCGACATAGTGGAAGATGATGGATATCCATCAAGCAACGGTGGCCACACGGTGGCGCACTCAAGTCTTTGGTAGGACCCGAGTCCAATAAAAAATCTGCAGCCTCCTTTGAACTCCATCTCCATTCGTGGAAACGATTGCTTGCTTTCTTGATTGTTTTCTTCCCCATTCGGGTTCAGCTTGTTCCCAATATAAAATCTGCGGCCATCTTTGAACTCCATCTCCGTTTGTGTCAACGATTGCTAGATTCTTGATTGTTTTCTTCTTCTCTTGGGTTCAGCTTCTTCCTTTACTTCTTTCTCAAAGAGTCAACGGTCGCAAATAACTTGTCTAGCAGGGCGGAAGTCACGGAGGTTTGATCCATTCAACGAGTTGACTTGAGAAGTCTTCCAATTAAGTGGAACCCCAAATCTAGTGTAGATCTGAAAATTCTTGGAATGTTGTTCCCTTGGATTTGGGAACAGAGGATCCTTGGGATGAGAAAGGCAGGGAACAGAACCGAATCATGGTGTTTCTTGTGGTCTAAAGATGAACAGATCCAATGTTTTCATCTTCTCCTTTTATTGTTATCATCAATTGCAATATGACAATGCTACCATATAATTTTATGACAGTAGTGTAATTGGAGGCAGAAGAACTGTGGCAATGATGTCTTTCTTTTTCATAGAACATGAAATTATTTGTTTCGCTGTCTAGCCAAATTATCTCTCTCTCTCACGACACAGTTTCCATCACAGAAGGGTAGCTTTGCTTGGGATTAGTTCTTCAAAGGGACAACACAAAGCACCTACCTGTTTGCTGAGCTGCTGATACTTGTTAGTTCTGTTGTCTTTAACTATGGATCATCCATTCTTATATCTTAGATTCTGCAAGCGTAACTTTTTAGAGCAAGTTTTCCATCATCATCATCAGCATCAATTCTAGCTCAAGACCAAAGCTCTCAACATGCACATGAATCCATCTGCTAGTAATAGTACTTCATGTCAGAGTCCACAACTGACTCAGACTCATGGAGACAGGGATAAGACATCCTCCCCTATTGCGAGGTCAAGGTACGGTCTCTCCAACTGTAGCTCTCTGCTTTAAAGCGACATAAAGGAAGACACAAATGAGCCCTAAGTTTGACAGGTGCAAATCAATCTCAACTCTGTGAATATTCTCCCCTGTGAGGAGAGTTAAGAGCAATGCAAATTGTCCAAGGCAGCCATTGCTAATGTTACAGCAGTTATCGAAGTCTTAGCTACTACATGACGAGTGTAAGTGATGCATTCTTAGCATCAAATCCTTCCTTTAGACTTAGAATGCGTCCCTTACATCCATCTTCACCCAGAGGGAAAGAAAACTACAGACATTGAGAGATAGAAACACACAGAAAATATATGCCACCTAGAGATATCGGACCACGAACCTCAATTCCCCACAGTGCAACGTGAATCTCCCAAGAGCCCTGCTAGGGTGGGAAGTAGAGCAAAGGAGACGGCAGCTGCACAGCTTTCGAACCACCACTTCGTTTGTCTTCACGAGCTTGATTTCTTCATATGGATACGAGATGATGCTTTATGCAGCATCTGTATCCACCACCAGGATCACCAAACTTTGGCCAGTAAACCTTAGCCTCCATGAGGTGGAGAGGCAGCTGAACTAAGAGGAGGAAGCAGCACAGCTCAAGTTCAGCTAAAGAGCAAGGGGAGGAACGGTGTTAGGCAGGTGACAAAGTAAAGAAGATATATAAAGGAATGAATGAGAGAGAGAGAGGAATGGTGTTAGGCTTTGTTTTGGATCATAGTGTGTGGATTTTTAAGGATTCTTGGGTTGGGGGTGGGGAGCATGTCTGTGGGGAATGCAAACGCACTTGCTCGGCTTCCAAAGCAAGTTGGTAGAAGAGGAGAGAGAGAGAGAGAGAATATGTATGTGGGAAATAGTATCTTAAAAGGAACTAAACTAAACCATGAAAGGGAAGACATAATGGGACTTGTGTTGACTGAACAACTAAGATTCACCCACCTTTCCATTCTGCTCAGGCTGTTGATTTGCTTCATGCATGGCTCAGTATGGTGATAGCTAATCTCGGGCGATGAGCTGCCTTTTCCCTTTCAGAACAATCTCCAGTGTAATTATGGGCAATGAGTTGTTAATTATGTGATGCTATAGTAGTACTACAGAGAAACTTGAGATTCTACTCGAGTGAGTGCCACACAACTGTCCCTTCAGAGTTGCATGACAACTCCGGTGTCTATTATATACCTTATTTGCAGAAGAGAAGAAATGCAGTAAGATTTTGTGACCTGGACTCTGCATAATTGCCATGCAAGAAGACCTTATCCTGAAAATTTAAATGCTAAACAAGGCAACAAAAAGCAAGAAAAGGAAAACAAAAAAGAAAAAGGCCAAAGATTCAGCATCTAATCAAACAGATGTAAGACAAGAGATACAATCTTATGTTCACTGTGAGGCCCACCCTGGTCTCTTCTGCACATAAAGCATGCAGTCCTAGGAGTGTATGCATTGCATACAAGCCGTAGCACTGTGGCTGGAAGGATAAGTCCCTATCTGAGGACAAAAAGACTTGGACTAGTGGTCGAATTGAGAGATTCTCCCCCTCCCTTTGTTCGATGGTCTCCACCAGCACAATCTCATGCATGGCATGGCATGGCATGGCATCGCTCCTTTTAATACACCTTTGCCCACCCTTCACGTCATGGGCACGCATCGTTCACGTCAAAAATGGAGTCAAGAAGAAGTAGTGATGAAAGTTCAAGGAAGAAGGGGTGGGGGAAATGTGTAATGTAGTCGATCATTGGGTATTGACAGGGGGCCCCAACCGGAGGAGGAGGCCTTTGGAAGCGCGCCACGTGTTGCGGGGTGCCGTGCCGCGGGGGCGACATGGAGCGGCGCGTGGGCGCTCGCGTCGATGGGCGGTGGGGATCGGTGCGCACGTCCTCCGCCCTCGCCCGACGGTGGTGGCGACCACTCACTACACTCCCCCCTAAGCCGGCCCAGATGAGCAATTTATTTTTATTTTTTTAATTAAGCCTTCCATCCAAATATTATTAATATTTGATTTTTACCGTACTCCAACTTCTGAACAATGATATTAATATTATTAATATTTTTACCGTATTTCAAATAATATTCTTATGAACAATGATATACAAAAATTAAATTATGTATCATTATAATATTTTCAAATAGTATTTTTATGGAGGTATTAAGCATATTATAATCTTATTAAAAAATAATATAACTTATATAGTAGTCAACCAGTTGGCCTTATAGACTGGATCAAGACCAATACCAAGACAGAAATTTTTTGATCTATCTTATAAAGACATTTTGGGAACACATGGAAAGATGAATCATTGACGGAGAAAAATAAAAATGAGAGTAACAATAGAGAAAAGTCTAAAATGAGATATTTTTCTTGAGAATTTATCTAATAAATATATATTTATTATTTACTAAAAATTCTAAAAATAATTGATAATTAAACTTATTCGGCACCCTCCATCACAATTAAACATATTTATGTAAGAAATTACTTTTACATTTCATACCAAGAACAAGAAAAAAAATTAAAAAAATAAGTGGGACAGAAATAAGAGAAAGGAAGAATTAAAAAATATATATATCTATTATTTATTATATATTAATTAATTCGTATGGAGTTTAGGTTTGACGATCCATCAATCTGATGGAAGAATTATGATTTTTTTCTATGATAAACATAATTTTAAAAAATAATATATTTTTATTATAAATTTAAAGTATCTAAAATAAAAAGTTAAAATAAAAAGATGATTGTTCGGAAGTTTTCACATCACGAAGTGTGGACAAACCGCAACAGAGAACACTTGCTGTCAATTATCTTTGTTTCCTTCTCTCACCGATCATCGTTTGTTTTCTACATCATAGTTGTGATCAAGGTATGCAATATCGTATCATATCGGTATTTCGAGATTGACTCGGTATGGCATAATATCATATGTATCATATCGATATAGTACTATAGCACGATCCGTCCGGTAATGGACGGTCCGCGTACTGATAACCTATCGGATCAATATGTACCGCTCATATCGAACGGTATGATTCAGTATGGCAGATCTTGGTTGTGGTAACCCTGCTTTTTCTCAACAAACAACAAGAGAATGAGAGAACGAAAAAGAAAGAAAAAGAAGAGAAATAAAAAGAGAGAAGGAGATTGAAACGGTAGAAGTCTGAAATGGATACTCAGAGAGTAAAAATAAAAATAGGTATACTTAAGAAGAGGAGACTTAAATTATACTTAAAATTAAGAAAGATATATATTAAAAATCAAGTGAATATATATATATATATATAATATTTTTTAAAAATATTATATTATATTGCCTGCCTTAAAATGTGGTTCTACTAAAACATACATAAATTGTGAGCTTTTGAAGTCTTAAATCAGGACGCCATTAATTAAAAGCTTTTGATAGCCTTAGGTTTCAAGCGACTCTATCGAGGAACTCCTTGTATTTGGAATCAAAAGCATGCACTCAACTGTTCCATATATGTATGATCTGATGCGCTCAACTCATTTAGCAGAATCATTTTTATTTTCCTAGGAGAACATCCTTTGTGAATTGATAACACATCAGGAAACATTTATTAGAATCACCGAACATGAAACACTACAATCGATACACCCTTTTGGAGAGAGAGAAGCAACATCAACACGACGGTGTAGTCTTCAACAAAGCATGAAATATATTGGTGCAGTACATGATCGATGGGCAGCAGCACGGCTTCAGGGATTGTTGAAGGGAGGGTCAGGGTGATGGTTGGCGTCTGGCGCCGGCGGTGTCAAAGGAGACACCCTTGCAAGGCCGTAGATGACACCTTCGGGTTGCACCGTAGCCCCATCTCGACCTGAACGAACACATGGGCAACATCAACATTTTGAGGAGGACTTCCATCGAATACGTGGAGGATATCGCCATGAATATGATGAACCATGATACGCAATGCATGTTGCAGAATGAGAAAGATACCAACCTTTCTCTCGCACGCCATGGGTGGGCGTCTCCCGGGAGCTCGTGGTGGTCATGGAAGCGAAGAGAAGCCCGAGGACAAGAAATACGATGGTGGGAGAAGAAAGCTTCATGCTTGAGAACCTGTGGAACCGCGCTTGATTTGTGTGCTTTGGTGATGGAAACGCTTTGGCCCTTTTTCTGGTGGTGTGGTTTCCGTGATGCGCTAGGAAATGAAATGGTAAGAATAAATACTACTTTTCCTGCCCAATTAAAGAAGAAGAATTCTTCACCTTCTTCTATTAGCTTTTAAGATGTGCTTTGGTGTCTAATGGTGAATTTTAACTTTATTCTGTTTACACTTTTTCTAATTTAGGAAGTTATACATTATGATTGTGTGATATGTTAGACAGCTCGAAATTAATCAGATTTCGATTTTTGAACTGATAGAGAACTCTAATGTCAAGAATGAAGTGGTTCGATAAAGTCTCCAGCAAAGACTTAAAGATTATTCTGATGCTTAAATCGATAGATAAATCTAAAATTTTAAAAAGTAAAACGATTATTGTATGTTGAAATTAGCTCGAGAAAGACATATATGACTTTCTATTAAACGAGGGATGACCATCAAAACTAAATGAATAAATGAAGATGATAGTTTAAAACGTGAAATAGTATAATAAGTTGATTATTATGTGTACGTGAAAAAAAATTATGTAATTAGTCAAGTTGCTTGTAAATTATATAAAAAAATTTGTTGGCAAATATCATTACCTTAGAATAATATATTCTTATAAAAGGTAATAGTATTAAGGACAATATCCTCTAATTGAGGAGATTTATGAGTCTTTATTTGATTCTAAATATATAAAAAAAAACCCTTATATTAACGTTTGGAAAAGGCTTATAACATACTTTCTTGTATTGTTATGGTTTGTCTTATTAATGTGGTACCTTGATTTTTATGAAAAAAAATAGTGAATGGACTAGATAAGGAGATCTTTTATCCTTACCTTCTTATTTTGATTGTTAAATTCTGATATAATTTTTTTTTTAAAAGTTTATGAGAATACGAGGATCAGTGGTTGTTTCATGCTAATGAATCTCGTGACACACTTTTTTAAAGTCTTTTAAATATGATGTATGTTAAATCTTATATTTTGATGATGAAATCAATTGATAAATTTATGATCTAATCTATGTTTTAAGTGACACAGGACTGTCTTTTGATCAGATGATCAGAAAACATAAATCGATTAAAGTAGGAAGAATCGAACATTGGGTCAAACTGAACATGTCAGAAGATTGGATATCGACCGAAGGATCGATCGACGTGTCGACAGAAGGACTTCATGTCGTGAGTTCAGGCATCGGGCCGAAGGATCGAACATTGCGCCAAGGAGATCGAAAGTTGCAGGGGTCAACATGCCAATTGGGTAATTCGTCGAAGGATCGGATGAAGCGTCGGATGAACCAATGACATGTCGGACAATATAAAATTCATGCTTGTAATCAATTATGTTTAGATCAAGTTAGTTTAGAGTCTAATTGAATCAGTTTTGGGGTGTAACCATGCCAACTCAATTAGGGGCTCATTGGGCGTGAATTGAGACTATTTTGGGCCAAAGTGGAAGGCTCATTCGGTCATCCAAGATTAGGTAGAACTACCTCTGAGCTAGAAAAGTTAAGAGCATACTTTTTCTAATTGTCGGGAAGTAGTATCGTCAGACTGGACAGTGGTACCGCCCAAACATAATCTCTCGGACTATGTCAGACGGTGGTACAATCAGACTGAGCAATGATACTATATAGTGTCAGTGTTACAGGCGGTGGTACTCTCAGGACTCGAAAAACTCGAGATAAGATATTTTTTGACTCCATTTTTTAAGTCATTTAGGTCTATAAATACACAAACTATTCTTTCTTAGAGTAGTAATGAATTTGAGTAGAAAATGGGGGAAAATATACTTGAGAAAAAAAAAAAGTTAGTAATCTCTCTAAAGTTAGTGAGTATCTTCTTCCTAGAGTTAGAATGTTTAAGTAAGATCTAAAAAAAAGATGTGTAAAAGTTTTATCAGGAGTCTGTCAGAGAAGGAGTTGTAAGGGTAGTAGATTTTGTATTTTAGTATTTAAATCTTGCTGCATATAGGTTAAAGTTTTCACCAAAAATATGAATACATTTTCACTTGAAAAAAATAATTATAAATTAATTATTACTTATTTTTAATTCCATTTGTTCCATTGGTCCACTTTGATACTAATGATCATAACCCAATTTGATAAGATAATTAACTAATTAAACTATTTGGCCAAAATGCTTGGGTCTATGCTTTTTATCCACTTTTAACATGGGAGTAAACCAAGGTGTTACATGAGGAAATATATTCAACAATCCAATACTATCCATCAAGTTTTGGATCCATGAGATCTTCTACTTGCCATTATTCACCTTCTTCTGTGAGCTTTTAGGATGTCCCTTGGTGTCTAATGGGGAAATTTGATTGTATCTCTAATTAAGGAAGTTTGGAATTGTTATGATATATTATAATTGTCTGATATGGCAGATAGTTCAAAATTAATCCTAGTCCGATGTTTGAACCTATAGCAAACCAAAGGGTTAATATAAAATTGGTTCAACAAGTTCTCCAACAAAACTAAATTAAAATCTCTGAAATGTATGTCACTAGAATGAGTGTGTATGTTAAAACTACATTAAGAATGACACTTCAAACATTTAAAGTGGGTTTTTTTTGTAATAATTTAAAACGCGGGAAAGTCCGATGAATCGTTAGACATTATGATTATCATTGTGACTTACGTTAATAAGATAGAGAGTACAATCCATATATTGGACTGGATACTCGAGATGGTACCATAATGATCGATTAACGTATCATACTAACAAAGTATCTAACATGACACGACATGATACTAGATCACCAATATATACTAGATCGAGAAAGAAATATAACTTTCTTAATTTTACAATAAATTTCAAACCTTTTTTGGTCGATTAATATTAAATAGTGGATCACCATCAAAACTAAGTAAATAAATGAAGGTTATCGTAATGTGAAAATATTATAATAAGTTGATTGTTATGTGTAGGAGAAAAAATTTTATGCAATGTCACTTATAAAATGTTAGTCAATGTGCTTGTAAATTACATAAAAACATTGTTGCCTAGTCTTATTGCCTTAGAATAATATATTATTATAGAAGGTATAACTCATAAAATTTATCAGTACTCGAACTTCTCATAGCTTCACTCTTACTATTCCTTACAACCATAGTATTTATTTATAATGGAATCAATTTCATGGGGAAGGTATGTCTTTTTGGGCTTTTATGATTTTCTTTTTTCAAAATTCTCTTGATAAGATACTAAAATAATTTCTCGGATTAGATAGATGCATAGTATGTATCAGTCTACGTGGCATATCTTTGCCAAAAAGGTTCCAACACAAACTACCTTACCAACCTCGGTGAAGTTTCAGGTATTTTTACAAATAATGACATGTAAAAAAATCAATTTTTATACCATTATAATATTTTAAATAAGGTTATGGTGTTTTGATGGAGGTACCAAAAAATATTGCCATACGATTCAAAAATAATATAAGTTGTATTGCAGTAAACTAGTTCACTTTATCTTATCATGGGCATTTTGGAAACACATGGAATGATAAGGCATTGATGGGGAAAAATAAAATTGAGGGTACCAATCTAGAAAAGGTATGTTTTGTTTTCTCAAAAAATTGGCTCAAAACATACTTTATAAAAAATATATGACAATTAAATATATTCAGCACCCTCTTTTATGTTAGGATTAAATCGACGCTAAGATGGATAAATTAGTACTTTTGATAAAAATATCGATTTTAAAAAATATTTATTCGATGAAAACAATAATGAAAGCATGATTGACTTACGTCATTGTCATGATTTATTCGATAATGATTTATTTGATGAAAATAATAATGATTTATTCGATGAAAACAATAATGAACTAAGTAATTAACTTAAAATGTAATAGCAATGAATTGTAGAAAAAAAGTGCAAACAGGATTTATAATGGTTCGATTGTCGTGACCTACAT
Organism: Musa acuminata AAA Group; assembly: GCF_036884655.1. Lineage (NCBI taxonomy): Eukaryota > Viridiplantae > Streptophyta > Magnoliopsida > Zingiberales > Musaceae > Musa > Musa acuminata. Next base: position 3,318,950 of record NC_088330.1, on the reverse strand, counting down.
CCACTCTCGATTCCTCCTCTGTTAAGGCCACCGACATTCATTAACGGTCTTCTTTCAATGGGTGAAGACCAATTACCCTTTTATAACTCTTTTTCATTTTCACAAGTTTAGGAGATAACCTTTACAAGCCTCACACATCTCTTATACTAAACTTGAAACTTAAAAAGGAGGAGGATACTTGGTACTTTTTCAGCTCAGAATAACAACCCATTTTTGCTATGTTTTTTTGCTTATCCATGCAGGAATAGCTAGGATATTTATAGGCTACAAATGACTTTAAAAATAGAGCAAAAAAAAGTCTCATCCTAGGTTTCTCATGTTCTAACGGTACCACTATCATTACTGGGCGGTACCACCTCCTGACAGATTGATAACTAGCGATACCACCACTTGTCAGTCTGATGGTACCATCGCCTGACATAGTCTTGAAGACTGTTTGGGCGGTACCACCGTCGAGACAACCTGTCAAGTCGTAGGCGGTGCCACCGCCTAGGCCTACTAAGGGTTGCTGCATGAGCCTCACTTCGCTCAAAATAGCTCCAACTCAGGCCCAATGGGCCCTTAACTAAGTTGGAATTATTTCATCCCAATACCGATTCAATTAGACCTAAACTAACTCGATCTAAACACAATTGATTACAAACGCGAATCCTATGTAGTCCGACATGTTATTAGTTCATTCGATGCTTTGTTCGATCTTTCGGTGCATCGTCCTCTCCTTCAATGTATTACCTAATCGATATGTTGACTCCTGCAACTTTCAATCTCCTTGGCACAATGTTCGATCCTCTGGTCTGATGTCCGAATTCATGGCACGAAGTCCTTCTCTCGGTTCATCGACCAATCATTCAACTCAACGTCCAATCTCCTGACATGTTTCACTTCGGCCCAACGTTTGATTCTTCCTACATCAATCAATTTGCATTTCCTCGATCGAGGTTAGTCAATCAAAACACTGATTAGATTATAACTTTATTAATTGGTTTCGTCATCAAAATCTAACACGTGGTAAAAAATAAGAAAACGAAAGAATAAAAAATATATACCTATTTATTATTTTATAATTTTTTAATAATAAAAAATGATAAAAATATCAAGGCATAATAAAGAATATCAACGAGTGTTTGGTATAAATGGACTGACGTGATAGGCAAAATATACTATTTATTTCGAAGACATATAGACAATTCTGACGAATGCTAGGTTTTAAATTTGAAGGGAGAAGATAATTGAATTAGAAGATCATGTTGTTCACGTTTCATCAAGCTTTTTTTAAATTTTATGTATATATATATATATATATATATATATATATATATATATATATATATATATATATATAATGTTTTATTGAAAATTATATTGCATGCAGTGCAATGTGGTATTACTAAAACGTACATAAATTGATAGCTTTTGATAGCGTTTGCTTTCAAGCGACTGTATCGAGGAACTTGTACTTGGAATTAGATGCGTGCACTCAACTCTTCCATGTATGTATGATCAGATGCACTCAACTCATTTAGCAGAATCATTTGTATTTTCCTGGGAGAACTTCCTTTGTGAACCGATAACACATCACAAAACAATTACTGGAATCACCGAACATTTCCATCAATACACCCTTCTAGAGAGAGAGAGAGAGAGAGAGAGAGAAAGCGAGAAGCAGCATCAGCACAACGATGTAGTCTTCAACAAAGCATGAAATATTGGTGCAGTGCATGATCGATGGGCAGCATGGCTTCAGGGATTGTTGAAGGGAGGGTCAGGGTGATGGTTGGCTTTTGGCGCCGGTGGTGTAAAAGTAGAAGCCCTTGCAAGGCCGAAGACGACGCCTTGGGATTGCACCGTAGCCCCATCTCTGCCTGAACACATGAACAACATCAACATTTTGAGCAGGACTTCCATCGAATACGTGGAGTATCGATATCCCCATGCATATAATGAACCATGATGAGCGATGCATGTTGCAGATTGAGAAAGAGACCAACCTTTCTCTCGCACGCCATGGGTGGGCGTCTCCCGACAGCTCGTGGTGGCCATGGAAGCGAAGAGAAGCCCGAGGACAAGAAAGATGATGGTGGGAGAAGAAAGCTTCATGCTTGAGAAACTGGAAACGCTATTAGTTTCGGTGATGCCCCAGGATTTGACATGTTACGAATATATACTACTTTCGCTAACGTTGCTTGCCCAATTAAAGAAGAATTCACCTACCTCTGTTATAATATTTTGAATAGGGTTATGGTGTTTTGATAGAGGTACCAAAAAATACTGTAATACTATTCATAAATAATATAAACTGGTTCGCTTGATGAACTGATCAAATAGAAAGGCACAAGCTTTTTGGTCTGTTGGGCATTTTGGAAACACATAGAATGATGGGGCATTGATTGGGAAAAATATTTTATATAAAATAAATGATAGTTAAACATAATTCAGCACCCTCTTTAAACATTGAATTACATGTATTAGTGAAACAATTATTTACTTTTATTTTCCATACATGTGTACTAAGAACAAGAGAAAAAAAAATTTAAGAAAACAAGTGGCATACAAAAGCGAAAAAGGAAGAATAAACAATATATATATATACTTATTTATTATTTACTACATGTTTAATAATAAATAATATGATAAAATATCTAGATATAATATAGGCTATCAACGAGTGCCTCGTATCGATCGACAACGACCATTGAGACATTCAACAACTCTGGTGAATGCTAGGTTTTAATTTGAAATTAAAAGATCATGTTCTTCATGTTTCGTCAAGCAATCTGTATATATATATGATAGCCTTAGCTTTCAAGCGACTCTATCGAGGAACTCCTTGTATTTGGAATGAAATGCACGCACTCAACTGTTCCATATATGTATGATCTGATGCACTCAACTCATTTAGCAGAATCATTTTTATTTTCCTAGAGGAACATCCTTTGAGAAATGATAACACATCAAGAAACATTTATTAGGATCACCGAACATGAAACACTACAATCAATACACCCTTTTGGAGAGAGAGAAGCAACATCAACACGACGGTGTAGTCTTCAACAAAGCATGAAATATATTGGTGCAGTACATGATCGATGGGCAGCAGCACGGCTTCAGGGATTGTTGAAGGGAGGGTCAGGGGGATGGTTGGCCTCTGGCGCCGGCGGTGTCAAAGGAGACACCCTTGCAAGGCCGTAGATGACGCCTTCGGGTTGCACCAGAGCCCTATCTCTACCTGAACACATGAACAACATCAACATTTTGAGGAGAACGGACTTCCATGATAAGCAATGCATGTTACGTATTGCGAAAGAGACCAACCTTTCTCTAGCACGCCATGGGCAGGCGTCTCCCGGGAGCTCGTGACGGTCATGGAAGCGAAGAGAAGCCCGAGGACAAGAAAGATAATGGTGGAAGAAGAAAGCTTCATTCTGGAGAACCTGTGGAACCGAGCTTAGTTTGTGCGCTTTGGTGATGGAAACGCCCAGCAAATGAAATGGAAAGATTAAATACTGCTTCTCCTAACGTTTCTTGCCCAATTAAAGAAGAATCCACCTTCTTCTTTTAGCTTTTAAGATGTTGTGCCTTGGTGTCTAATCTAATGGTGAATTTTAACTTTTATTTTGTTTATGCTTTTCTAAATTAAGGAAGTTCGGAATTGTTAAGATAGATTATAATTGTGTGATGTGGTAGAAGACAGTTCAAAATTAATCCGAATTCAATATTTGAACCTACAAAAAAAAACTCTAATGTCAAGATTGAAGTGGCTCGACAAAAACTACACAATAAAAATATATATAATGCTAAAATCAATAGATAAATTAATGTGCTATTGTTGTTGGTAAGACATGATGGTCGATTGACATGTTAGATTAATGAAACATTCGACGTGACTTAAATGTGGTATTAGATTATCCATGTGATAGATACTCCAATACAAAATAAAATAATTAAGAAAGGAATATATATTTCTTCTTTTTATAAATTTAAATTTTTTTAAGCTTGTTAATATTAAATGGTGGATCATAATGAAAAATTTTATACAATGTTACTTATAAAATATTAGTCAATGTGCTTATAAATTACATAAAAACATCGTCCCCTAATCTCATTTCCTTAGAAGAATATATTCTTATAAAAGGTATTTTATGAAGGACAGTATAATCCCTTCACTCTTCTATTCCTTACCACTATAGTATTTATAATCAAATCTACTTCACGGGTAAAGATGTCTTTTTGGACTTTTTGATGTATTTTCTCCTTCAAAATACTCTTGAAAGGATAATAAAAAAATTTCTCAGGTTAGATCGATGAATAAGATATATCAGACTACATGATAATTTTTTGCAAAACCAGTCTATAAGAGACATAAAATTCAATACAAACTACTTTATCAACATTTGTAATGTTTCAAACAGGTATTCTTATAAACAATGGCATGTAAAACATTAATTTTTTGATGGAGATACCAAAAAATACTATAATATTATTAAAAAAATAATACAACTAGTATTGCAGTGAACTGATTCAATAAAAAACACAAGTTTTTTTGGTCAGTCTTACCATCGGCATTTTGGAAGCGAATGATGGGCATTGATGGGGGAAAATAAAAATGAGAATACCAATCCAAAAAAAAAGAACAATGAGGCTTTTTTTCTCAAAATTTGTTTTAAAAAACATATATATTTACTATTTTATAAAAATATATGACAATTAAACATATTCAGCACCCTCTTTAAACATTGAATTAAACATATTTGTGCAACAATTTACATTTATATTTGTGGATCTAGAACAAGAGAGAAAATTTAAGAATAACAAGTGTTTCAGAAATAAGAAAAAGGAAGAATAAAAAAATATACTTACTTATTATTTACTAAATATTTAATTATAAAAAAATTGACAAAATGTCTAAGAATAATATAGGCTATCAATGAGTGCTTGGCATGGATGGGCAAGGACTATTGAGGTTGCGTTATTTTATAGGACTCAGGCAACTCTAGCGAATACTAGGTTTTTAATTTCAAGAAAGAAGACAATTTGAATTAAAGATCATGTTGTTCATGTTTCATCAGTATTTATTATTACTATTATAATATATATATATATATGTATGTATGTGTGTATATATATTATTTATTTATTTATATATGATGTAAAATAGAAATAAAATTAAAAAATATTACTAAAAAGGATTCTAGCAAACTAACCTTATAAGGGAGGACGAGGAGAAGACCTGAATCATAGACTTAGATGGGGCCTTTATTTATACTAGTTTTAGACCTTAAAAACTAGTTAACTAGCGATGTGGGATAAAAGAAATACAAAAATAATAAATGGATAGGATCTTTAAAAATTATTATTTTTTGCTTGTTCCACATTAATCCCCTCCTCTTGAGAAAAACTCATGCTCGAGTTTATGTCTAGATACATTGGATTCTTATTTGAAAAACAGTCATACAAGTCTATAATATTGAAGGTCTTTGAGATCCTCCAATTATTTGGTAAATCAATTAGGTATTATTATCGATTTTATTTAAGACCCTATAGAGGCCATATATTTTTAGCTTTAATTTGTTGTAAGTGCTTATAAGAAATCTTTAACAATCATTTGGTAATTTTTCATTGGGTGATCTATATGAATTCTTCCTATATCGATTTTAATTCATTTAAAATCTTTACTTTGGATGACTTTTCTCCTTTCACAATTAGATTATAGCATACTCTTATTTTTTTATCGTGAGAAATATATTCTTGCTCAAAGTTGGAAATGAATAAGAAAGACTTCCTCTCAAGTTTTTGGATTCATCTCCCTTTTTATTAGTCGATAGAATGACAATCTTCTTTCGTCCAAGATGGGTTTTATTTATATCATACTTTTATGACTTTCTAAGTAGCACGCACGCATCCATATCAACTATCTCACAGATAACTTTTTTATTATAATTTTTTCCAATTGAGAGAAGAACTCTATAGATCTAGCTACAATGGGAGTTGACCTTTCTTTAATTCACCTTAGCTTGTACGGTGTTGGATAAGCATTCATATGCAATTTTACATATTTTGCCGGTGCTTTGGATACAATATTGGCATAGCTTCTATTGTTTATAATCAATGCACAGACTTTGCTATTAATATTACAACAAGAATAAAAAAATTTCTTACACTAAGATGAATTTTCTTACCTTGGGTGAGTAATAATCTTTTTACAACATAAGAACACTTCCTATGTTATTTTAGTATTGTTAATGTCATCAATTGCATCATTTTGGGCATCTCTGTTTTTTTCAAATCATATTTATAATCTATAACATCAACATTTTGAGGACTTCCATCGAATGTGTGAAGGATATCACCATGCATATGCATATAATGAGTAATGCATGTTGTAGAAAAAGACCAACCTTTCTCTTGCACGCCATGGGCAAGCGTCTCGTGGGAGCTCCTGGTGGTCATGGAACCGAAGAGAGGCCCAAGGACAAGAAAGATGATGGTGGGAGAGCAAAGCTTCATGCTTGAGAACTTGTGGAACCGAGCTTAATTTGTGTGCTTTTGGTGATCCAAATGCATTGGCCCTTTTATGGTGGTGTAGTTTTCCGTGATGCCATTAGAAATGAAATGTTGAGAATAAATACTACTTCTATTAACCATGCTTACCCAATTAGAAAAGAATTCACCTTCTTCTGTAAGCTTTTAAGATGGTGTTAGTTTCTTTGTGATCCCAATAATCTTGCTCATTTCAAGCACGACGATGGTATAAGTTTCTCATCTCTGTGTAAGTTCTTATCACTTGGGTACCACACGTATTAGGTAATTTCAACTAAGAATGTGACAAAGTGATATTAGAGTGGGTTAAACAATTACTAGAATCACTGAACATAAAACATTACAATCAATACACCCTTTTATGTGTAAACCTGAAAGTCTTTAGAGAGAGAGAGAAAGAGAGAGAGAGAGAGAGAGAGAGAGAGAGAGAGAGAAGAAGCATTAGGAGAACGGTGTAGTCTTCAACAAGGCTTGACAGATTGGTGAAGAACATGATCGATGGGCAGCATAGCATGGCTTCAGGGATTATTGAAGGGAGGGTCAGGGTGATGATTGGCCTTTGGTGCTGGCGGTGCAAAAGTAGACTCCCTTGCAAGGCCGAAGACACCACCTTCGTGTTGCACCGTAGCCCCAGCTCTACCTGAACACATGAACAACATCAACGTTTTGAGGCGGACTTCCATCGAATACTGGAGGATATAGCCATATGCATGTAAAGAACCATAATGAGTAATGCATGTTGCTGATTGAGAAAGAGACCAACCTCTCTCTCCTACGCCTTCGGCGGGTGTCTCCCGGGGGCTCGTGGTGGTCATGGAAGCGCAGAGAAGTCCGAGGACAAGAAAGATGATGGTGGGAGAAGATAGCTTCATCATGCTTGAGAACCTGTAGAACCGAGCCTTAATACGTGCGCTTTGGTCCTTCTTTGGTGGTGTAGTTTCCGTGATGCCATAGGAAATGAAATGGTAAGAATAAATACTGCTTCCGCTAACGTTGCTTACCCAAGTAAAGAAGAATTCACCTTCTTCTGTTAGCTTTCAAGATGTGCCCTCCTGTCTTACAGTGAATCTTAACTATATTCTAATTAAGCTTTCCTTAATTTAGGCTGTTAAGAATTGTTACTATAGATTGATTACAATTGTTTAATATGTGATCTGATAGATGGTTCGGAATTAATCCAAGGTTAAAGTAGGTGATATGTTTGACCTTTTGTTTTGACAAGGTCTCCGATAAGAACTATATCGGAGACGATAAAGATCTCTTAAATGCTCAAGTCAATTGATAAATCAAAAAATTCAGAAAATAAAACGAGTATCGTATGTTGAAACAGAGTTTGAGAAAGGTACCTAAAACTTTTATTGATAAAGATCTCTTCAACTTCTGCTGTTGCAATAGTTATTTGATTAATAGCAAACATTGTGCATTTATCATACAAACAGAGCAAAGGTGTATGGCTTCCTCACAAATTGATTACAGCAATCATATGAAGTTAGGTGCAGAGTAGCTAAGTCAGTCATTTGTTTCCTCACAAGTTGAAATAATACTCGGTAGCTGCCTTCACTGCAATCCATTCTGCAAGGGTAACCTTTCGTAGAATATTCGCTCTCTCGCGATGATTGCCTGAAAGATCAGATTAGACGAATTCCTTGATGAACTTATCATCCAAGTTCATGTAAACATTAGAGATTGAAGTTTCTACTACTGCTCTTCATCATCAAGATCAAAAAAATTGCAAGACATGTAGGTTGAAGCCAGTTCATAAGCCACAGCAAAGAACATACCTGACGTCGCCAGTTTGTGAAGCATGTTATCAACACAAGGAGGACAGTCTGTGTTGTCGATCCGCACAGTATACCAATCCAAAGGCCTTTTCCTCCTCCATGCAATAGGAAACCCAAAACAACAGCTGCCGGAATACCAACCAAATAAAAGGCTCCAAGGTTGACATAAGCACCCAAGTGCTGCCATCCACATCCTCTAGCAATGCCTGAAGCAGGACATGGTTCAAACATATTGCGATAACTTTCATGCTTTGTGTAGTGCCACACAATTGAGCTTGATTCCAAATAGAAAGAACAGTAAGAGGGGGTTACAGATGACCTGAGAGCACCCCTTGTAGATTGTCAGAAACTACCGAGAAGCAAAACAGAGGAACCATTTCAGTAACATAATTTACCACCTCCTCCTCCTCGCTGTAAGCATAACCAAGGATGTGGCGTGCAGCTAGCAGAGTCACACTCACAAGCACAGCCTCAGAAACAGCAAGAAACATTGAGACACATACTGCTAACTGAGCTCCTTTCGGATTCCAAGCTCCTAATTCATTCGAGACTCGAGTACTATATGACAATCAACACATCATGATCTATATATGATACTGTGAAGAAGCATCTTTCTGGTATGGGTTTCAGAAATACCTTGCAGCACAACTAAGCCCATACGGTATGCAGTAAAGCAATGAGATGCTATTGAGGCTGTTGGGAAATGAAAAGCCAACATTAATACAATGATTATGTACCAGATCAATAACTGAGCTGTGAATTCTCCTCACCAAATGGAAAGGACAGAAGTTTCGAGCTTTGCATTTGGCAAGAGACCCGAAAGCAACACAAGAATCTCAAAAGACCACCACTCAAGACTGCAATAAACATTGGTTAAAGTGTTAAACCATTAACCAAAGATGATAGAAGGAATAAGAAAACATACTATTGCAACAAGCAGCACTAATTACCATATCATCAGTGCTGATGGTAGTGCCAGACGTAAGAACTCATTAATGCCTCGAAATGCCACCTTTGAGATTGGTGCGCGAGTCGCTCTGCAGGAAGCCGAGTACCTTATGTACATCACCAGTATAAATGCATTCAACCAGTATGATATATTTATCGAGAGTGCAGCTCCAACATTACGTAAGCCTGACTTAAACACAAACATCCAGCACAGAGGGATATGAAGGCACAATGTCAGCAGAGAGCTTAGGAGCATAGGAAGAAGTAGGCTTTGAGACTGAAGAAACTTCATTAGAGGTTGAGCAAAGGCATAGGCAAACAGGCCAGGAATCATCCACATAGCATATCTTCCAGCTACTTGAGATATTAAGGGGTCTTGACCCATTAAGAGAAGAAGCTTTTCCATTGAGACCCATATGAGAGAGACTGGAAAGCAGACCACTAAAAGAGAGAGTGTGGCTCTCCAGGTGTGGACTCCTAACATCTGGTACTGTTCTGCTCCATAGGCTTGGCCGCATAAGGTTTCCAGACCACTTGCCATTCCTACCTGTAGGTAAATTGAAATAGAAAGCCTATACTGAGGTGATAAGCACAACATCCACATATTCAAATAATTGAACAAAACATAATTCAGACTATACGATAATATCGATACTGTGAATATTTAACATAATGCAAAGTTGAAAATACCCAAAATGTACACCTTATCTTTTAGGCTTAAACAAAAATCTTTTAGTCATCTGCTACACCAAAATTTTCTGCCATATTTGCCTCCTTTAAAAACTTGGTAGAACCATGTTAATTCTTGATGCATGTTCTTACTGAATGGAAAAGAATGAGGTCCTCCTATCACCTGTAAACTTTTTCAACAATACAATCCAAGAAATTTATAACAAATCCAATCTCTTCAATCCATCGATCCAAACACTGCAGCAAACCATCCCTCGTTAACATCCAATTACTGAGTGTACCATTTTAACTCTCATCACCCTTAACCCAATTGTAAACAAATAATTGCACATAATTTGTTTACTAACCATGCTTGGGTACCCACTCTTGTACTTCCTAACCTGAAATGTTTCCTTGATACACAATATTTGATAGCTGCATGATGACATTACACAAAAGTTCCACTCTCACAAGAAGCATAAAATTCTGAAACCAGATTGAATCCTTCTTCCTTCTTCCCATGAAAGCATTTTCTGCAATACAATACAGAATTGTGCTACAACAAAACCAACCATGACATTACTTCCCGTCCACTGACCCGTAGGCATTGGTAGCAACGTAATCTCCTTCGTTAAATAAACATTAGTGAGTGTACCATTTTAGTTGTCCAACCGGAAGGACACATTTTGCTCATACTCCATCATGCAAGCCAATTAAGAAAACAGACGAAACATGCATACAGCCATCCTGTAGAAAGTGGAATCGGTTCGTCCAAAATTGTATGGAGATCTTCATGCACCTTATCAAGCATTTACCATAAGATCGCAGATAACTTGTTTCCACCGGTCGTGAGACTAATCTGAAGCAAACCCTCGGCACTTTGAAGACCACAGAGGGGTTCGGTCTTCCCATCACTCCGCTTTACCGGGAGGTGCACTTACCGTATATACTTCAGGCAGAAGGGAAAACTAAAGGTGGGTGGGGGAGGGGAGGAAGTGGACTTACGAGGAGGCTGAAGCCGGTGACGCTTGCGAGGGAAGTGGCGATGGCGGCTCCGGCGAGTTCAACCTCGCCCAGGTGGCCCACCATCATGCTGGAGATCACCGGCACCAGGAACTGCGACAGAGTCACGGCCACCATGGGGGCGGCGACGCAGCCCAGCCGCCGCGCCTCCTCCAAGAGTTCGCTTCCTGCGTAGCCCCACACGAGTCTGCTCGCCTCGCCCGTCTCTCCTTCTCCGCTCTCCCTCGTTAACAGCGTTTCCTCCTCCATCTCCCGGCGCGTGCGTGCGTGTGCGCGTGCGTGACCGCCGCTTTCTATGTGGACTGCTTGGCTGTCTTACACAGTGAAAACTGCCGTGTCCGATTTCCGCGGGCCCAACTAATAAGTAGAATCACATTTTGACTTGGAGACAAATAAAAAAACAAAAAATAGTTATTATTATTTATTTATCTCCTCAAATTTAAGTTTAAAAAATATATATGTATATATGTCACTATAAAGTATCTCGAGCCGTTGATTATTGGCATAGAGGCATTAATATCTTTTAAGAATATTACACATATGTTTACTTTTGAAATAATATTGTTGATAATTATCTTCCTAAATGTAAACTTCAAAAACAAGGATTCAAATTAATGGTGAAAGTGATAACAGATATTTAAAATTCAAATAATTTCAAATCCAATTGGGAGAGTATAATAAATAATTGGAGTCACAATAAAGATTGGGTGATTTTTTTGGGTTGTTTTCTAAGATGTCTCATCTTTTAATATTTCCCCAATAGCATCTCCTCCTCTAAATAATTTCAAATATATCTTGTCATCCCTACTCCAATTGCAAGATCCCATCACAATCTTTAAAAGGAAAGGAAGAAAGAACAGAAAAAAAGATAGAGAGAGAAAGGAGAATTAGGAGAGAGGAGATGAGCAAGGAGGGAATTGGTAGGAAAATATATTTAGAATTATACAAAGAATAGAGAGTAGTTAGAAAAATATAAAAAGAGGAGAGCACCTTCTGGAAAAACCCCCAAAAATCAAAAGGCTTACAGTAAACTAAATCTCATAAGATCATTACAGGTTGCCAAATAAATGGTAATAAAATGTAGAAGAGGGTTGCTTTTCTATATGATTTCACAAGTACATTTTGTCAGCATCCTAAGGTAATATTATTTTATTTAGTAATGTGTATAGATTTTATGGTGAAGTTTTAGAAAAAACTTCTCTCTTTTTGAATTTCTCTTGAGAAGTGATACCCATTTGTACACAGTGTTACAGTATTTTCAGTAATATATTAAACATAGTATTTTTTAATAAAATATTATGTTTATAATGCTTTTACACTATATTATAATATTTTCAACAATACTAGAAAAATACTATAACATAATATAAAAATAATATAACATAGCATTTTATTAGTATTATTGAAAAACTATAATATAATATAAAAAATATTATAATCGGATCGACTCATCGGATCAGTTCGTAATAATAAGAAAATAAAGAGAGAGATAAAAAAATGAATAGAAGTATTTCAGATAGTAAAAATATATATTATTTGAGAATTTTAAAAATAGTATTTTTTTTTTAAATAAAATATTATGTTTATAATGCTTTTAGACTATGTTATAATATTTTCAACAATACTAGAAAAATACTATAACATAATATAGAAATAATATAACATAGCATTTTACTAGTATTATTGAAAAAAAACTATAACATAATATAAAAATATTATAATCGGATCGACTCATCGGTTCAGTTCATAATTAAAAAAAAAATAAAGTAAGAGAGAAAAAATAACTAGAAGTATTTCAGATAGTCAAAAAAGTATTATTCAAGAATTTTAAAAATAAAGGATATTTTTCGCAAAAAAGGCACAATGACTTTGTTTGCATGAATTTGAATCCTAATCACAGTAATTTTTATCCTTTCATGAACATTAATTAAGACAACCTTAGACTTATAAAGATGTGAACACGGCAATCGGTGTCAAACTTCATTTTTGAGAGGTCGACGGAAAAGAAGAGAATTGGGAAAGACTTCGTTCTCGTCCTAAACATGCTTCCCGGAGAATCCAGACACTCCAAAGAGAGAGAAAGAGAGACAAGACGGCAAACTTGTTTCCTCCGTTTGAGTCACCGTTCTTGTTGGCTGTTGTTGATGTGCGTCGGCAACGCTGTTCATGTCAGATGTGGGAATGAGCAGTCAAAGAAAGGAGACATGAATGACAACAAACAAGCCTCAGAAGATGATGTTTGTCCTTCCAAGATTTGCCTCCACTGTACCTACCACTCCCAGGAGAATAATCTATCTTCAAACATGCATTAAGACTCCCTTAATGCCTCTGAATAGCCTACGAAACATCTAACTCGGATGAGGACGACAGATTCTTAGAAGGTGAGCTCGGCCTGCTTTGACCGAGCTGATCCACCTGGTGTTGCGAGAGAGACGGTCCTGATCGAATCTCACTCGCTAAGTTCTTTGATGTGATCTCTTCTCGGTGTTAATTTTCATCGATTTGGGAATTATTCACCTTGTGAAAGTTCCACGGGCGATATGGCACCCTGGTTTGTGGGACCCGCATGCATGCCCCACTCCCAGTGCCCGCGGGTGCTGACGTCGTCCTCTCAAGTTTTCCTGGGTGGTTCGGTACGTCGTGCTAACGGGTTCCCACCGAAAAATTAGAGTCTGTGTTGACAAATCGTAACGCGGGTCGTGCTCACCGAGTCGAAACTCGGGTCGAGTCCGACGAGTTGCACCTTCCTCCCCTTCTCTTACGTATATTTAATCGGTTTTCTTGCAGTGAAAGCAAGCGAGGAAAGTCTACCGGACGATCGCCTTAGGTTCGCGACGCCGTCCCTCTTCTTCCTGCTTCTCCTCCATCCTGTGCCCATAGACTAGAAACTATTTGTGGGGTACGGATCGTGAGCCTATCGCGGCGATCCGAGGGGCACGAAGCAGAGGACCGACAACAGGAGGAGTAGGGGGAATCGAAAATGAGCGAGGCGGAAGAGGCTGTCCGGCGGCGGAACGCCTTGAGCGAGTACCGCAAGCAGCTGCTCAACTGCAAGGAGATCGAGTCCCGCATTCGCGCAGGTTGGTCCCGTGATACCGTTCTTGTTAGGGTTCGTGATTCCATGAAATTCTCTGATCATTTTTCCGGTGATTGATGCCGTTTTTGGGATTTGTTGGACGTGCAGTGAAGGATAAGTTGAAGGCTGCCAGAAAAGAGTTCACGAAGACGGAGGATGATTTGAAGTCCCTTCAGAGTGTGGGTCAGATTATTGGGGAGGTCCTTCGGCCACTTGATAACGAGCGCTGTAAGTTCATATTGGTTTTTGACTTCTATAACCTTTATTGTAATCTCTAGTACATTGTAGGTTCGAGTTAATTTTAGTAATGCATTATAAACATTTTCTAGGCTGATGCATGTTCACAAGGGACTTATCTTTCATGACCCAATTGCTTAGTTCAGGTAAAGTTCCTAGAGCTTATGCTTCGAGGATCTTATGATTTAGTGGTTAGGATCTTTAAATAAAATTTGGAATGATATTGCTGTAAAGTATCTGTAAGGATGCTATCAGATTTTGACAAATAGGTGTATATATTTTGGGTAAAATAAATACCTTTGATCATCAGATCCAATTTGATTATTTTATTTTGTATTGATCAACTGTGATTGTGATCTGTTAAAATCTTTCCATGTTTTATATTAAATTACTTGATAATTAAGTATATGAAATATCATTAAAAAATTGATTATGTAGTTTAACTTTTAAGTGTAAAACAAAATAATATTTACTATCTTTGAAGCTTTAATTAGACTTTATGTTTGAAATTTTATAATAATATTTTGATGAAATGAGGTATTTTCTCTTAAATCATCATTCAAAAAGAAATCCTGGCAATTGTTTATTGATCATGCTAGGTTGGGCGTGGAAAATGTAGTATCTGGGGGTCAGTTCTGTTAAAATAAAACATGCATACTACTTACAAGTATTTTCCTTGATACCTCATTGTTCTCCTTTGATGTTTGAAACGAACATTGCGAAGCCTAAGTTGACTGTTTGTGAATTCCATCACCATACACATAATCAATCAATGTCATGTGATTGCCATGCTGGATATAGTGTATCTGGTATCAGATGCCCACTATTAATGTTAATTTGTTTGGATCTTGTGCATCTGGTGCAGGATGCTCACTTCAATAAAGAATCTTAATTAGTTCGGTATCTAAGCATTCTGAAGGATAAAAATTGTGTTGTTCCCAAAGAAGTCTATTCTTTTGGATCTTATGATTTATAAATTCATTCACTGTTACAGGTCTAAGCATTCTTAAAACTGTTTATCAGATTATACATTTTTGTCAGATTTTGTGTTCCAACCAATGCAAACATATGATTCTGTTATATTTGAAAATGTTTGTCATATAGTGCGATTGTCCTTTGTTTGTGACGATCTTTATGTGTTGATTTCTTGCACGGTTGTTTTAACTTTGAATCATTGTTTTCCTTTTTTTATCAGTTATAGTGAAAGCTAGTAGTGGCCCGAGATATGTTGTTGGTTGCCGAAGTAAGGTGGACAAAGAGAATTTGACAGCTGGAACGCGTGTTGTTCTTGACATGACTACCCTTACCATCATGCGCATTCTTCCACGTGAGGTACTCAAGTGCAATAATGAGTTCTAGGATTTTCAAGAGTAAACAAATGAACACCTGGAGATTGTTGTCAACTTAGACTTCCGTTTTTGTTTATTCTCAAAACAAAAGTATCCATTTGTTGTTACTTTTCTTCCCAGGTTGATCCAGTTGTGTATAACATGCTTCATGAAGATCCTGGCAATGTCAGCTATTCTGCTGTAGGTGGATTGTCTGATCAGATTCGGGAACTGAGGGAATCCATTGAGCTCCCTCTCATGAATCCAGAGCTTTTTCTCAGAGTTGGGATTAAACCTCCAAAGGTAATTGTTAGGCTTGTTGATGGCACCTTTTGGAATTTTGGCCTCTCAATGTGATATACTTGTTTCTGGATGTATGAAATGAACTTACATAAATATGCTATTTTAAACAACTTGTTAAATTGGTGAAGAATCATACTACACATTTCACATAGTCTATGTTAGCTTTAAAGCTTCTAAAAACATTTCAGGGTGTTCTTCTTTATGGACCTCCTGGAACTGGAAAAACTTTGTTGGCCAGGGCAATTGCAAGTAATATCGATGCCAACTTTTTGAAGGTACAGCTTCATTCTTTATAAAGATTAAAAATAAATGTTATCTTGGGGATTTATAGATTTATAAACAATTCTTTTTGCAGGTTGTATCAAGTGCTATTATTGACAAATATATTGGTGAAAGTGCTCGTTTGATCAGGGAAATGTTTAATTATGCTCGTGACCACCAAGTATTGTTCTTTTGTCTTTTGGTTTTTGGCCTTTTCAATTAAAACAATAGATTTTGTGCATCCTCTCCTGTATCTTGTTTTTTACTTTTCTGTTGCATGTGATAAATTCTACTATGATATATTAAGTTTTATGTTATAATGGCACTTATGCTATTTTACTTACACTATTTTTCCTCTCATATTATGAAGCCATGCATCATTTTCATGGATGAGATTGATGCCATAGGTGGGCGTCGTTTTAGTGAGGGAACCAGCGCAGATCGTGAAATACAACGGACATTAATGGAACTTCTGAATCAGCTGGATGGATTTGATCAGCTTGGAAAGGTACCTTCCTCTACAACTTCTTCAAAATGTTCTGTACCCAACTGTTGTTATTTATAAGGACAGCAAGGAGATTATGACACAATTAAAAGTATCTCAGGTTGAATGTTATTTTGCATTCCTTGGAGATTGACACGTTTAGTTCAGAATGTATTATTAGTATTTTTTTGTTTGTATCATTACCAAGTGTATTTCTAAGATCAGCAATAGCATTATAAGTTGTATTCATCTTTGAGTTATATTTTGGTTATAGATGTTGGGAGATCCATTAACCATTAATTGTGCTTGGGGAGTTCTAGACATATCTTTAAACAGAATTTTGTGTGACTCTGAGATTTTCATGAAAAGAAACTCTTCTCCCATATTATATGGTGCATTGTAAGTCACCAAGGCTGTCTTGTTGGTAATTTCATGATTGTAATCTATTTATTATAGTTTGGTGACAATTTTTTCTTTGTAAATTTTGGGAGATCATTTCTCCCTGAATTTATTTTCATCAGCCTGTAAATGATCGAACAGTTCTACTGAACAAGCCAATAGATACTGGGGATGCATATGCATAAGTTTGATGCAAAAGGCTCTGCTATTTGTGTTATCCCAAACAGGTTTTTTTCTATCAGCAGTCAAGTGTCCATTGAATGTGCTTGCGTATCCATAGGTTATTATTGTTGTTAAATACCACTGTTTCATTACCAATTATATGCTCACTTCCTTTCATAAATTTAGAACTGTACAACTGGATCTATTATTCAGTCACGTCATCTCATTCACTATACATAATATTTACCATTAGGTTTTGTGTTTTTTCCTCAATGTCTACTAGGTTAAAATGATCATGGCGACAAATCGTCCTGACGTTCTGGATCCAGCACTTCTTCGTCCTGGCCGGTTAGACAGGAAGATAGAGATACCATTACCAAATGAACAAGCAAGGATGGAGGTTCTGAAAATTCATGCTGCTGGTATAGCCAAACATGGTGAGATAGACTATGAAGCAGTTGTAAAACTTGCAGAAGTGAGTATCTATTTTATCTTTTGAGAAGCTTCATGGATTATGGTCCTCATATCATTTGCTTTATGATTTGGACATCGCTTTCTGATTTCAGGGTTTCAATGGTGCTGATCTGCGGAATGTCTGCACTGAAGCTGGAATGGCGGCTATTCGTGCAGAACGTGACTATGTCATTCACGAGGACTTCATGAAGGTAAAGATTCTTTTTCTTATTCTTCCTTGGTAGGCCGGGTGGGGATACTAATACTTGCTTGATGGTATCTATCTTTTGTGTCAACTTTGTTTCAGGTGAATCTTTTACAACTCAATGTAGGAACTAGTTCTTTTTTGTATAGTTTTATTAGATACATGAATTGGAAGAGAGGTTAAAAAAATACCATTCTAGCTATTGTATTTTGGAGCCGCATTGTGCAACAAACAACATAATTTGTTTTTGTTTGCTTTTGTACACAAATTGACAGTATGTTGAAGTTCATCGATGCACCAAGAAGTGTAGAACAATTAGCACATAAGGATCACTATCCTACAATTACACAGGAATCTGGAGTGTTTCACTGAATAGCCATTTTTGCTGCTTCATTGCTAAATTTAGTTGTCTAACCTTTTCACTCTTTGTGTGTTTCAGGCTGTTAGAAAACTGAATGAAGCAAAGAAACTGGAGTCAAGTGCCCATTACAGTGCCGACTTTGGAAAAGATTAGAAGGGGCAGTGCCGACTTTGCAAATCCACGTTTCCTACTGTTTGGAATCAAATTGATTGGTGCCAAATCATGCAGTTGAACAGAGACGTCAGGCATGGCTTCTACTGACCATCCTTGTATTTTGGATCGTCCAGGGTATCTGTCTCTTTCTCCCAGCGTCCCCTTTGTGTGCAATATTAACTCAAACTTGCTACCGTGCCTCGATCAATTGATTAGATTTTGATGTGAACCAGTTTGCTGATGTCTTAGTATTAGTTAAGCTTGAGAACCCTCCTCGGCTTGGAACCTAGTTCAAACTAGCAGATTGCAGACCCTACCTGGTGAGTCAAATAATGCTGTCAGCTTTAGGCATCGTTCCAACCCAATTAGGAGAAAGATTGCCTACTTTCTTTTCTACGTAGTCCTTGGCTAGGATGATAGCATGTGTTTAAGGTACCATTGCAGGAAGGTTGGTTTTAGAATGTCTTGAGAACCAAATGCGTCATCAGAAGTTTCGGTGCATAACAAGAGCTTACTCGACATCATCCATCATACTCGAAAAGGGCTCACTGCAAGTATTGCAAAGCGTCCACCATGGTGCAAGACAATGGGAAATTAAGTAAGGCTTGATTTCATTAGTCCCCAAATGTATAAATGGAACCGAACAATTAATTAATTCATCGGACATTTGGGTCACACTAAAATCTTATCAATTTTGGCTCTTAACAGCCAATGTTTCATGGAGACATTCTCCATTTGTTTGATGACTCTTCAGCCTACAACAATTTAATTGCCACAAAGTAATCTTGATTTCTTCCCTTGATACCAAAGGGAACAACATAATTTAATTAGCCTAACTAGAAGTAAGATATTGCACTTATATACCATTTAATTTCTTCTCCATCATCGCCACCCCACCATCCTTCCTCGCCACGATCACTGATGATGCCAATCCGAGGAACATCCCGTGCTCCACCACCCCGGTGATCCTTAGAATCTCGTCACTGATCAGATTGAGATCACCATGGATCCCATCCTCGAAGAACATATCCACAATGTAATTCTTGTTGTCCGTCACAAATGCCTCCGGTTCGAACACGTTCTCATCGAAGCTGTTGGCTTTGGCGTCGGTGGCGGCGGTTCTGAGCTTGAGATTGAAGCCGGGCATGCCCTCGAAGAGGCTCCGGAGACGACGGAGGGTGAGGGCCCAGCCAAAAGGAATAACCTCCACGGGGACGGCGAGGCCGCTCGCCCCGAGGCGGGGCACCAGCTTGGACTCATCGACGATGACGACAAAGCGGCGACTGGCGCCTTCCACCATCTTCTCACGGAGCAGGGACCCGCCGCGGCCCTTCACGAGGTTGAGGGCCGGGTCTACCTCGTCGGCCCCGTCGATGGAGAGGTCCACCACGGGGTGGGCGTTGAGGTCGGAGAGGGGGATGCCGGCGGCCGCGGCGCGGGCGGCTGCCCACTCGGAGGTCGGGATGCCGACGATGTCCCGGAGGGCACCGCAGCGTAGAAGGTCGCCGATGCGGTCGAGGGCGTGGGCGGCAGTGGAGCCCGTGCCAAGGCCGAGGACCATGCCTGACTGCACGAACTCCACGGCACGGTGGGCGGCGACGCGCTTCAACTCGTCCTGGGACCGGGCGGCGCAGGTAGGCGGGGGCGCCGCTGGTTGGGACCGGTCGTGGTGGAGGAGATGTGGAAAGGGGATCGCCATATCAATAGTCCGAGAGCAAGCGGCCCGCATCGTGTCACAGCGAAAAGCTGATCTTTATACCAAAAATCCTCTCCTTTGTCGCCGGACAAACACCAGGATTGGGGTTCGAAGAAGAAGAGGGGGAGCCGAGCGACGTTTCCGAGTCGGAGCGCTCTATATAAAGAGATGGCTGAGGGATTCTCTATCAACTCTCCGATTGGAAACGTCGAATTTTCCACGCTCTATTAGCCACGTCTTCAATATGGACTCGTTTATAAATGGGAATCTACGTGTCCCATGTTTTACGCTGACATCTAATCTGCTGACGCTTCATCGTTACCATCGACCGACCACTGTCTCACGCGAGGAGGCACGGAACACAGACGACCGATGGGACCAGCAGGCAACGGTGAGGATTTCTCGCCATAGGTAAATGGACGGAGAGGATGGTGATCGGGCGGGACGACGGCGGGATGGTCAAAGACGCACTCGGGTGGCGGTCAATGGACATCCGCCGCGGGATACGCAAAAAAAGAGACGAACGTGAAAGATGGTTCGCAAAAACACTTCTTCCACCCATTTCCTTCCTACGCATCACTGAACTTCCCAGTAATTGAGGAAGACAAAAGGATTACGCTACAGGCACCTATAAAAAGCCAGGTAGAATTTTGGGTGGGGGAGTAGGAAAAGCAGTTAAGAATTGGGAATATTGGTCATTGGTAAGAGAAGACCACGAGTCTTCTCGCCACAATAAGCATCAATAAATGAGATTTACCGCACATGCCGGGTCATTTAACACAAAATTGGATAGTCTAAGTTTACAAGTCAAAATTGTTGACTACTTTTTAAGTTCATGGAGGAAACCCGTCGCGAAGGTACTAAGCTTGTCCAATGTGTCAAGCCAAAACAAGGGAAACGAAGGAAAGAAAGAAATCCTGTTGATCCACAGAGAATGCACATGCGGTTGATGTCATCCATCAACTTCTGAGAAGGAAAAGGTAAAAGGCCGAAACAAGCGGAAACTTGCAGGTTGGTCTCCCATTGCATGGTCTACACGAGGGAGGGAGCAGATGAGTGCACGCGTTACATGTGTGAGAGACAATGTCACGTTGTTCTTCTGATGGTGGAGAGGTCAGCTGGTGGTGGCTGCTTACGATCTGTAATGGATAAACCATCCCCAGCAAACCTAACAAAGCCTGGTGATCGACTGGTTCTGATGAATTCCTACAGCACTAGAGATTGCGTTTCCCTATATGAATGGATAAACCATCCCAGCATTCCTAACCAAGCCTGGAAACACCATCAAAGCTAGTTTCTGTGGAGAATCCAGAAGTTGATCATGGCGAGAGGTTGCGTTTCCCTTTTGTCTATCAAACTGACACAAAGATTTCAGTCTTGTAAGAGATCAGAAGCCACAGCCACCATCATCTATTCCAAAACTTGAAAGAAGGTAAGTGGAAGGTTACCGAGGAGGTCTCAGAAACTTCATTCTCAGCTCTGAGACAAGCATCAGGCTGAACAATTTAGACATCTTTGCAGACTCGATCGAAATACAGGTAGGTTTCTCAGACTTGGATGCTGATCTTTCACCATATGTTTCACGTGAGTTGAAGAATTTGTGTGTCACAGTTGGATGTATCCAAAAGACAACTATTTTGTCTACACAGTTCGTCCAGTTACTATCCTTATCCATTGGATGAGGCAAAAGAAGGATAGAAAAAGATGTCTCAAAACTGCGTGAATGCAAAAGTAAATATTTCTCAGCAGCTTATTTCGCCCTGTTTTTGAGATAAAATTCAATAGTAAATGTGTGTGTGTATATATATATATATATATAAAATTCAATGATAGACAAAGCATGAACCTTAAGATATTTTTGAGATTGTAACATGAGAAATTGTATACCAAGTTAAGGAAGTAGTGTAGTTTTTGTTTTGACAAGGTTGCATTTATCGAGCATATTAGTTCCTCCTTAGTATCAAGAGTCTATTAGGTCGGTTGGATATAGGAAGATTTTCAAAAATATCAACTCTTTTTTTATATAATATTTATATTAAAAATATATAATTTATTTGGGATGATAAGTTTTAATGAAACTTGTAAGAAATGAAAAAGAAACTAATTAGTGTTGATACTTGAGTAAGGTCTTAATCGACAAACATTGAAGTTACAGTTGACACCTAATAGCCATTTGGTCCCTACCTTAATATTGTTTGATCGATACATGAATGTTACTTGACTGACACACCTCGATGTTACATGATCGAGACATCGATGTCACTTGGGCTAAAATCTCGATATTACTTGATCGACACTTTGACATCATCTAGCTTACTTGGCTAAATCGTTATCATGTTTTAGAGCTAAACAAGATATGATCATAATTAGAGCCAAGAGAAACGTACAACAGCTCCATATAAGAAATGTTAATCATGAAATTGATGCTCTTAAGAGATCACCAAAAAAATGCCTCATAGGTACGTTGCTTGTAAACTAAAACATACTTCTAATAATCTTTATCGAATTGTTTGAATCCTAAACTAACTTAAACATCGGACGAGTATTTATTTGGAATAACCCTTATATAATTTTGCAAGATTCAATTATCTTGAATTTGAACGTGTTGATGCCACACTAAGTTCAAACTAAGAAAGATACAGAAGAAGACCTTAGTTGGCTCAGCAAGGATCTGATCGGACAACAAAAAATTATCTTAACGAGTGTGTCTAGGTGAAGAATTTATAGTATATAATATTGCTTCAATTCAAGATTATGGTTTAAAGCATAATAAGTGAGTAATCGATTATTATACTCATGGTTTAGAGTTTGCTATAATTTTAACATTGAAAATTTGGAGAACTATTATATGGTTATACTCTTGAAATACTAATATATCACAAAAACCTCGAGCATATCTTACATAAAAAAAATAAATAAATACAAGGCAATAAGGATAGTTAAGTTTATCTAAAAGATTATAATTACAATATCAATTATCATCGTAGTCACGTTAACGTGGTCACTAATTCAGTTGCTTACTTGTTCAAAGACACATTTGTTTCTTCTTCGATGGTGCAATCTCTTTTGCTGCTAAGAATGAAATAAAAGTCAAAAATAAGATGCATTCTTCATTCAACCCATAGCTTAAGGTTTGAGACCAAAACTTTACTTTGACAACCGGAGGATGGTTCAATCATATTCCACCATTGATTTTATGTTTCAAAACCTCATTTGCTAAAGCAACAATATTTTCGAAACACATACATTAGGAAGTACTAAAATGTATCATGATGTTGAGACATGAATACTTAACTGAGTGCATCTCTAAATATTTAGTTTAATAGCAAATTTATTTGGAAGTTTATTCGGATGAAAACTTCCAAACCATAGTTAATTCGAAGATATGCATATGTTATAATATCGCAGGAGAATGTTAATAATACAGACTTACAACAAACATATGTGAAATGAAAGAGAATTCGAAATTGGGGATTCTCTCTTCTTGAAAGGATCTCTAACAAGAGGGGATATTATCAGTTCCAAGCAATAAGGTAAATTAACTCCCATGCATGTAGATTCTTTTGAATTATGATCAATTGCTTATAGGGTGGGTTTGCCTCCAAACCTTACAAATACAAATAATGTGTTTCATATGTCAATGCTCTAAGATTATAGAAAGAAAATTATTTTTTCAAATAAATTAAATAATACCTCCTATTGACAAAGAAGTATCAGTATCTTAAATCAATTTTGTGGACCAAATCTTTAGAGGGAAAGGAGGGAGAAATATATATATGCATATCTTTTCTTATGGTAAATAGAATTTATGGATCAAATCCTTAAATAAGGAAAAGGATTAGAAGTGACTACATCTCTTTCTTTTAGGTAACTAATAAAATTTGTGGACCAAATCTTTAAAGGGGGAGAAATGTGATCACCTTAAATTTTATTTTCTAACTAGCTGACATGTTTTAAAATGGTTCAACTTGTTATGTTCAATTCAATAATTATGAAGCTTGATGAAAATAATGTACCTGATAAATCCATGGTGTTGATAGATATGGTTAGAATGAAGTTAATTAACAAGGAGACAATAGCATCCATGGTGTAAATCTACTTTGCCTACCTTTGGAATCAATTTGATAAGTCCCAAATAATGGTGTTAAACACAAATGTTATTGACTATCCAAATAATTGTGCTAAGGATGTATTTGTGTTTTAATACAGAGTTGGCTTCTATAATTTTTTGTCTTAAAAGATTTAGAGGCACTATTTACATAGTTAGACTTTTGAAATACTTATAGATAATAGAAACATTGGGTAAATCTTTATACAAAAAGAATTAAATACAAGACAATGATAATAATTGGATTTTGTAAAAGAATATGATTTCAATATTAATTATCACCTTCTTAAGAAAGCCAGCATAGTCTTTATGCTAAGCAAGAGATACAAATGTCCTTATGTACTTTGTGTATATAAAGAGTCTATTTAAGTATTTAGAGGGCTTCAAATGTTGATAGAAACTGTTGAGTAAGACACATCATGGACTTCTTGCTTATTTAAGGGTGCAATCTTTTCTATGCAAAGAAATAAAGAAAGTCATACATTTCGACAACCATCAACTTAAGGTTTAAGATTAAAATTTCGACAACCAAAGGATGATTCAATTGGACTCAACCATTGATTATATGTTCTATACACTCATCCTATATTTTTATAAACAATAATTAGAGTAAGACTATAGAATAAGACATATTATACTATATAAAAAGTACTAAAATATATTATGATTTATTGGTAATAAGACATGAAGCCATCTCAAAATATTAGTTTGCCAAAAGAACTTATGAGAGGAAACATAGGTAATATTAAAGAATGAGAATTTCTCATATCCCACTTAATTTAGCAACAAGTTAATATTGTCTCAAGGACCATAGGGTATTGTCAACAATATATAATCAACTATTAAAAGGTCATATAAGTAAAAAAGATAAAAATCTATAATTTGAAGTTAGGGTTCATATCATCGTGAAGGTATATCACCTACAAGATGTGTCATGAGATTCTAGCAAAAACAAAATTTAGCTTGTACACATGCATTGTATAGGTGCTTTTAAAATGTTACAAAAGATTTAATCTTTATGTTTAATGTGTCAATACTCCAAAAGTAGATGTTCCGTGCCCTCTAATATCAACTTCTCTAGTTGCGAGATGATGCTATCTATTTGGAGCAATCGATTCAAATCTAAGAAAGAAAATAGTATTTAATACCTTTAGTGAAAGTCCATGAAAGATTATTTTAAAAAGAAGTATCAATATCTCTTTTTTTAAGGTATTAAAAACTAAATCGTTAAGGGGAAATCTTTCTTTAGGATAAATCAAATTTGAGGAGGAAATCTTTAAGGGAAAAAAAGGTACTCAGATCTCTTTCCTTAATTTAGAGACCAAATCTTTAAAGAGGAAGAAATATAAGCATCTTAATTTTTGTTTCTTAACTAAGATGCTATTATATACTGTCTAATATTATTACCCTTACAAGGGATTTTATTTCATCCATTAAAACATTTTTTTAATCTTGAACACACATATAAAAAATAACTTTATTATTTTTTAATAAAGACAAAATAAATATAAATTTATATTTTTATATCTCGTTAAAAATTTCTCATCGCTTATATAAACTCGTAAGGACTCTTTCCTTTTCATCTATATTGGTGTGAGAGATGATCGCTCATGATGAAAGGTGATCGCTCGTGATGAAGGATCGGTAGTGGTCATCATTCTAGGAAAATAATAAGTTTTTTCTTTTCTTATTTTAATTTTTAAAATATTTAATTGATGTTTTAATTATTTAGTATTCTATCAATTGTTGATTTTGATCAATTATGTATTTTCAATGTAACCAAATGGTATGATGCATATTTTAGATTCAATTAATTGCTTTGAATTTTGTATCATGACAAAAAGATTAGCAAAACTAATTAATTATTTTAATAATATCGACATCTTAATATATTATTTTAGATTATCAACTAATATTAATTTAATTATTTGAATCATGACAATAACATTAATAATCCCTATTTGATAATGTCATGATGTCCAATCCAACTCTTGCTCGAGTCCAATCTAAAATAGATTCGACTCCGTTGAATCAATTGACTAGAGCGGATCAACTCCAACTTGGGTCTGGTTTAACTCGACTAATACCACTCAATGCTATGATTCAATTTACGTAAATCTATATAATCCAACTTATATAACTCATATGGTTGGGTGCGATCTCATCGACTACCCTTCATATCACACCTCGGTTAGCCCGTCCGATCAAGAAAAATTGAGAATCCAGCTTAATATTTTGTAATTATTAAGGTAAAAATTTTAAGATATAATCCAATGAGGTATTTAATTCTATCAGCTTGATGAACCTAAAATGGAAGGTAGGATCATGAAGAAAGACCTTGGATAAAGAAAAGAAAAGGATACAGATTCTTAAACTAACCACACAAAAAAATTTACTCTCTCATACCAAAAGAACGAGAAAGTGGGAGTGGAAAGATTGAGAGCTCCCTTCACTCCAAACATCAAGGATCAGCTAAGTTGATGCAGCTCCTGAGTTCTGCAAACTACAGGCCTATCCCAAAACAGTCTCCATCTTTATCATCAGTTGCAGCAGGAAAACATGGAATAGGACAGTGGAATCCGTCAGCCAGCAGTTACGTAAGATCCCTGTTAGTTCTACGAGATGGAATATTAGTTCAGATAGGTGTATCATTATTAACTTCAGTTTAAATATTTTAGCTACAAAGTTAACTTATCCCATAGACTATACAAAGCAAAAGGTCACGATGACATAAATCACTATCAAAATATGTTTCATATGTATCTATTCCATTTATTTTACCACCATCATCGTTGTCTCCATCTTTCTTTTTTCTTTTTCTCTTACTCACGTACCTCCGCTTAATAATTCAGTTTCATATCAATTTATATTTATTACAATTATCCTATAAATGTATATATCTTATTAATTTTATGAATAAGAAACATATATAGCTTCTTCTAAACCATTATGACATTGACTATGTGCAACCAAAATGGTATTAGGATTTAAAAATATTTTTTTATTTATTTTAAAAGATAAGTAGCACAAGTAATATGTGAGTTTAAGATCTTATATGTCAAAATCTTTACCAACTAAATTAGTCAAACGATTCCACTGTCCTATTCCCTGTTCTCCTC
Source organism: Musa acuminata AAA Group (assembly GCF_036884655.1). Lineage (NCBI taxonomy): Eukaryota > Viridiplantae > Streptophyta > Magnoliopsida > Zingiberales > Musaceae > Musa > Musa acuminata. The sequence goes on along the minus strand of NC_088330.1, from coordinate 3,291,647 downwards.
CTGCTGCAAGTGATAACAAAGATGGTGACTGTTTTGGGATAGGGTTGTGGTTGGCATAACTCAGGAGCTGCATCATCTCAGCTGAGCCTTGTTTGGTATGAAGGGAGTTCTAAATCTTTATACACCCACTTTCGTTTGATTCCTCGGTATGGATGGAAGAACAATGCAATTTTTTTTTGTGAGGAAATATTTTGGATTGTTACTTTTAGAATCAAAACATTATCTTTTTCTCTTTTTTTTTAAATTCAAGGTGTTTCTCTTGATTAATGACAAAAATATGCTCCTCACATCTTAATTTTCATGGAGATCCAAGAAGATGACAATAAGACATGAGAGTGGCCCCATCACCACCTCCCTCGACAGCAGCATCAATTGATTCTTCCTTTTTCTCCCGATTGGTTTGTTTGTATGCAAATAACATATAATAAAATGTCAAAATGTCGACATAAAATAAATAAATTAATTAAAACCTTAAAATACTGGTCTCTCAATTTATTGTTGCTAAAGAACTCGAGTCAAAATCTTGTCTCCTTTATTTTGTTGACCAATTTTGACAATTGGGATCTCTTCCTCTTCCTTTTCACATTTAGGTTTGGATATGTGGCTGCTTCTCATTGGCTCGAGAAGCATTCTCCGCTGTGCCAAATTAGCAGCACCTGACTTTTACAACCTAACTACTAATATTAATATGACGAAAACTATGTAGCACTTGATCCGGCACATGTCATGCACGTGTGGGAAGGTCGTCGCCATCTTCGAAGGAGTGGTGGTTCCTTTGATGTCTCCTCCCCTCGTTAGTTTGGACTTGCATGTCGCCCAGCTTCCTAAAACCAGACTTGTACGCCCCCTACAAATGGTTGCAGAACAGCATGGCCGAACATTGACCTCACCTTCCCTCCCCTGTGATTCATTTGTTTCATGTGATATATGTGCATGCAGAGATCAAGTTTACATCAAGGGAGCAAATTGTCAAAGCCCCCTAATCCTCTCTTCTCAGGGAAACACAAAAAAGAGAATAAAAATGAAAATAAAACAGGGTCATCTTCATTCTCCACCGTCGCCGCCTGCTTTGGTTTATGCTACGACGCCAGGCCGAGATCGGTCGTGCACGCGTCCGGGTCGTGGACGCGCCGCGCCTCGTCTCGATGCGACCGGGAGAACGGTCCCGACCCGAGGGTGAGCTCCAGACCCACCTCGTCGTCCTCCTCGGCCTCGGCCCGGTCAGGCTCGCCTTGGCTCACGTGGGACGACGCCTCCGCGATGTCCGCCGAGGACATGCTCTCCTCCACCTGGCACTCTTCGTCCCCTCCTCCGCCCACGCCGGCATCGGCCGCCGGCTCGGTCGAGTCGCTGCCCGTGGACTCGTGGAATTCCAGAGGATGGATGGCGGCCGGACGGGCGGCCTTGGCGCCGGAGCGCTTGAACCGGGAGCCAGCCTTGTTGACCTTGTGTAGCTCGGCGGCCGCACGAGCGCAGCCGCCGGCTCCGGGGTCCTTGGAGATGTGCCGGATGTCGTAGGCCTTGAGCGGCGGGGTCGGGGTGGATGCCGCCGTCTCGGACGGGATCTGGACGATGGGGGCGCCCTTGAGCACCGCCTCCACCGCAGCCTGGGTGAGCTGCCAACTTCCCGACAACAGCAGGCCCACGGAGCCGTAGATCGGATTGACGATCCGGCCGCAAGCCTCGTACAGAAGAGACCGGAATATCGCTGCAAGAATCCAAGGATGTTTCAGCTTATCATCATCCGCAACGAGCAGAATTCTGTACCAGTACTAAAAGTAGAAGACGCGGTAGTTGTACCGACCAGGGCGGAGGTGGTCGGGGCCGGCGTTGATGAGATTCATGAGGCCGGCGCGGCCGTAGAACTTGGCGAGGAAGACGGTGGCGTTAGCCTGGGACTCGGGGCTCTTGATCCACCGCAGGCAGGGCCTGATGCTGCAGTCGTCGCTGCACCCCTTTCGCAGCACCCGACAACCGTTGCAGCTCATCCTCATGGCGTCGATCCTACCTCTCTATCAATACAAGAAGCGAAGGCGGGTGAGACGTGGGCGAAGAGAGGAGGAGCAAGGGGGGGCCTATATAAGTGGTTGGAACTCCATGGGAAGACCAGCCGTGGGTTTCAAGTATGGCCACTGGTTTCGCCAGAGACTCGGAAAGCGGGTTTGCTTTGCCGACGTATCATCATCATCAACATCATACCATCGAAATGGTCCATTTTACCATCTCTCTCTCTCTCTCAGTAGATTTGATTGCAGAATCTTTTGGGAGAGAAAAAAAGGTAAAGAAAAAGGAAGACCAGCGCGTGGCTTGCACGTTCGGAGGACACATAATTGCGGCTGTGTCGTCGGAGCCGAGTAAAAGAGGACGATGGGAATGCTATTCGTGAAAACAGTGAGGAAGGGGAGAGGAAGGAACAGGAAAAGGAAACCTGGTGATGGTGGCAATGATAGTACTCCCGGTTTTGTGGAAGCAGTACAAGGACGGCTTGACCGGTTTCCTGGTTTTGGATCGTCTTCTGTGGGCGGCGACGCCGGGTTGTGTTGGGTTGGGTTCTTGTCACCCTGCTTGTCTGTCGTCCCCCACACACCAATGGAGTCAACGTGGCATCTCTTGACACACTTGTGGCGCAGGAGGATGGAATTGAGCCCGACTTCTCCTGCCGAGAAACAATTCTTGCTCGTGTCATTTACCTGCCTCCAATTGGTGGTGAAGGGCGCCCCGTACATGGGCCCGCGAGGAGATGGAGACACCTAAGGTCGGAGGGTAACGGGTACCAAAATAAATATTGCCCCTTGAAAGATTGCTGCTTTTTGAGCTGGAATATATATATATATTTTTTATTTTTCCTAGCTTTAAAATGTTAGGGCATTATTATTATCCAGCAAAAAAATATAAAGACATATTATAACACGAGTGAACTTAGATATATGAATCAGGAAATTTTAATCGTGTAAGATTAATCTTTATCTCATCCTATGATTCTTATCTTTATTTCACGTGTAAATATTTTTCTTCGTTCTGAGTAAAAAAAGGAAAAAAAAAAGGAAAATAAGAGTAAAAAAGATAAAAGAAAAAAAAAAGAAGTGACTAATTTAGCAAATTAAGGGTTAGATTATTAATTACGACAACACTAAAGTCGTGCATTTGATGTGACTAAACAATGATGTTAGCCGTGTCGACTAAGCTAATGGTACCCCCCCCCAAAAAAAAAAAAAAATCAACAGTGAGAACAAAATTAGATGAATAAGAATAAAATTGATCAAAATGAGGAGAAAAAAGAATCCATCATGAACTTGGATGGTGGTTGATGCTGATTGAAACAGTAAATTTAGCTGTGTTGTGTCAACTCCATGAATTTGTTCCAAGGGATTGAGATGGATGGAAGCAGACTCAGGAAATCTTAGCTGAGTGATGGGATTTGGTTTAAGGGAGTTGGCAATCTTGTCCTTTTCATCCTCCTTATTCATGCATACCTTATCTTGAATTGCAACTGTGCCAGCAAATCACTACTTGATAATATCCTGGTGATGTTGATTATTATTATCATTATTTTGTGATTATAGGTGAAAATTTAGGTAATATGTTTTAAGTAATTTTTTCACAGATGGCCTCTACTTCGATTCGGTTCGATGGGATCATAAAATACATTACCTACAGAAAGTGTCAGATGAGAGTATACTAACAGTCTTGGATTTGTCATGCAGGGATGTAAAGATGGCTTGATAAGGTTGCTAATGTAATCAAAGAGCCAGAAAATTAGACATATATTAGCAGTAAATAGTTTCTTAGACACTGTTTGATTGTGACAAAACATCAAAAGATGCCGAAGATAAAACAAAAGTATTCAGTATTTGAATCTGCACTCTCTGCATCAGCAAAGAATAATACTTAAGGGCAACTAATTCTTATCTGAATGAGAATCTAGCCATGATATGATATCATTAATGACACTTAAGATCCTTCCATCTGGCTCTCCCTCTAGAATACAGTGAAAGCCTTCTTCATACAGCTTGAGGGTTTTGTCATTTGTATTAGCCATATTGTAGAGGATTTTGCTCACATTTGGATCCGTGACTTTGTCTGCAGCTCCGTGAAGAATCAGCAATGGAGAACGAACCTGAAAGATTTTACGAGTGATCAGAATTCTGAATTTTGCTTCAAGTACGCAGGCCATGGTTCTTCTGATTGTTCCTGTTAGCATGGACAACATAGCATGCAGTAACTTTGAAAACTACAAAAGATTTATCATTGTATAAAAGGTGAACAAAGCTCTAAAGTACCTTGAAGAAGAGTATATTTATTGGTTTGAAGAATGAATGTGGATGAGGGAAAGGAGGGATTTTGATGGTCAACATAAATGTCCTTCACAGAAGAAATACAAGGTCAGAGTAGACATGGATTTCCATGCTGGCTAATCATAGAATGCCAACAGGGTATCAACACAAGTCGCCTCATCATGCCATAGCAGCTGTGCACCAAAATAGAAGCCGGGTCAAGCTAGGTTTGTGCTGGCCAGCACACCACCCAGCGCCATGCCATAGCAAGTATTACCCGACCACTAGGGGATTTGCCATGATACTTTGATCTTGGATTAGTTTATAAACAAGGAAAGGATGCTCTCTTACATGCTACCTCTAGCGCATCAATGCACACATTCTTTTGCATCTATTTTTCACTTTTTGATGCTGCAATTAAAGTAATTTTGCACAGCCAGTTAAGATAAATGTTTGTGCTACGTTTGCAAAGTAACTAAGAATGCACATAAGAAGCTGACCTTCTTCAGTTGTGACTCAATATCTTGCGTAGCCTTTATTAGTTCAACAGCTGTTCTTAACCGCATTTGGTCAGAATATGAAATCACATTTAACTCGGCCTACAAGTAACAACTGTGACTTAATATTAAAACCTTTGATAAAATACATACAGTACAAATTCAAGCAGTAATCCACACAACTTTAAGAAAGCAGATCTATAAACAAGGAAAAACAGATGTAAACAGCTATACTAGGAGTATATGGTGACAAAAGTTTGTATACCAAATATAGTAAAAGGACAACAGATAACTACACGTTATCACAGAGGACAACCCCTGAATCAAAAAATGAAGAGGTTCTCTTTAGTAGCTCATCAAATTTTCGGGAAGAACATGTTATTAAGCAACTGATAAAAATCAGCATCTTGCATGGTTTTATTCCTAATATGGCTAACCCTCATGGTCATAGAGGACGATCCCTTGAGTATAAAAAGGGAACGAGAAGGAGAGAGCTTTTAGATTAAGAAACATGTGCAGTAAAAGTAGATTATAAAATCCCATCCATTTGGACAGGCGAGATAAATGCTTTAGAGGATTAACCTCCTGCAATTTCCCAATGAGCATAGCCAGGAGTTCAGCTAGAAGTTATTCTTTCAGGGATAAGGAAAAAAATATTTGAATAAGAAAATTCATGGATCTGTCATAGGTAGCTGGAACTTCTTTTTATAGGTAAACAAAACTGGATAGATTAATGATCCAGCCTAAAGCTGCAGTCTGAAAGTTACTTGCTACTTCACACAACAGAGAACCTGTTGAAGTTTCAGGCAAGTAGTTACTTGCTCCACTTATTATTGACCGCAAATATATTAATTTATGGTAGAATGCATCACACGCAAAAAAAGAGAGCTCCTAGGTTTGCTGTTGTGTCACACAGGTTAATTTCCTGACTCACAAAATCGATGTCCTAGGTAAGCATTTGAACAAATTTGTAGAGTTAATTTGTACAATATTGTGAAAATACTAGTCTGACTAATAAATTAATTCTGATGCAAATTGTAAATTATTACTACCTTGACTGGAATCTAGGATGATTCCACATAGGTCTCTGGTGATGCAAACAAGATTTATCCATAATATCTGAATATGCACTTGGAATAATGTTTTTTCACAATAAGTTGGCATAGCAGAGATTAGAATAGATTTATGCCCTTTAAATTCCTCAATGTTATCAAATAAGTGAAAGAATATAAAATCATTTCTACTATGATCTTTTTCAAGAAGAGACTGCAGGAGAACCTCACCAGGCTTGATTCAAGAAACGATGAAAAGAATAGAAGAGGTAAAAAATGAAGAAACACAGGACAAAACAGATAAAACAAGAAAAAAAGAAGACAATTATGACTTTCAATTATATTAAAATAGTTTTCATACTGTAAGACAGTGGGAAAAAACAAACCACTTTTCTTTTCGTTGGATCTCTGAATGACAAGACTCCTAGATCTTTCTGCGGAAATAACTTTGCCTCAGGTAAAACATATGACATGAGAGTTAGTGCCTTCAAAACAGGTCCTGGTGGTGTCACCTCTTCTGCAATCTTACAACCTCAGAAAAATTAATATTGTATTGTAATTAAGGTATTGCCATCACACTAGCATAAAGCTAAGCATGGATAACATCAGTCTTAGATTGGACAATTTCCATGCTTTAGTCATTTCTGGTTCTTGTCATTCTCCAACAGAACTTTAATAAAGAGAAAATGCCACAATGATTGACAATCAATGCCACCCAAAATTCATCACTAAGTCTCATAGAAGAAAATTCATTTTTGTGTTGTGTTGTAACTGTAGCTCCATATATCTCTGCCTGCATTTATGCAAAACATAATCTTGTCCTCTATAATAATCTTAGTAAGGTACTATCTAAACAGTTGCCAGCAGCTAATCTACTAGGATATGTTAGGGCATAACAAACTGACAAACAGTATAATAGACAATTTTGCTACTCAAATATAAATTGCCACAGTGAAGAGCACCACAATGAAACAAATTATGGTACTGATTTGTTATGTTGTACAGAAATCTCTAAAGATGATATGCCAATTCATGTTAGAATTATTCCAAAGGGTCCAAAAACAATTATGTCACCTGTTTATACAGCATGCAACATATACATCATAGAACCAGCACAGAATCTTTTTACAAAAGCCTATGACAACTTCTAATCATAAATATGATTGTCTTGTTCGAGTTGTTCTCTACAATTTCCAGCTTCCAATGAAATTATAAAACTTGCTCTCTCATCGCTGCTTATAATTTTATCTTTTCCAGGTACTCAGGTATTAGCTTAACAGCAATGAAATTTCACAAACCACAGTAATAGTATCCTCTTTCTTTTTTGTATATAAATCTATAATAAAATATGAATCATGAAGAATTGTGGGTCAGAATTGCAGAAATCTAATAAACTGAAGTCACCAAGGGGGGAATATCTAATATTTATTGTCAATAACCAAATGACTAAACGAAATTCACATATTTAAGTGGCAAACATTTATGTGCAAGACATCTTACTTTGCACATTGGTGCCACAAGAAGCACTCCATCCCACTCCTCTGGCTGCTTCAAGTGGATTTTAAGTGCAACAGCTCCACCCATCGATTGCCCCAAGAGGAAGTGACGTAGTTCTCTAACTCCCTCCATAGCTGCACATGACCAAAAAACTTGCACCAAGATCAGCCTATCCATCTACAATGCTGAATGGAATATACCAAAAGAAGTATATGATATTGACCTCTGATGGCTGCATATTGCTCGATAACATGGTCTACCATTCCATCAAAACTCGGGATATAGCCATGCAAGCCCTGCGAGAGCCCAAAACCGGGGTAGTCCATGGCAAAGACTGCATAGCCTGCATCTGCAATTATCTTTGCAATCCCTGAAACTTCCCTTTTGTGTTAGATTCAAGTCAGAGGTATGCCTGAAAATTAATATACAACTTTGATAAAAGTTTGCCGCCAACCCTCAAAGAAGAAGGTGCAGGTACTGCCGTATCCATGGCAAAAGAAAAGAGCAGCCTTGGTGGTGGTACCAGGCTTCGGCAGCCAGCTCTTCCAGAATACCTCTACTCCTTTAGAATTCATCTCGTATCTCTGCCACATGGCGCAGCACATTTGGAAGCATTAAACTCTGCATTGCATATTTGTCCAGAAGTTCTAAGTTCACGATACATTATTCCAAAACTGGTGGAATTTCATATAAAGATTTGAATATGATTTCGTGTGAAGTGTTTAAAAACAATGAAGCAACTTCTTTAATGGTTTCAAACTAATAGTCAGAAAAAGGGGATCTAGTATCACTGCATATTGTGCTGATATCATTTGTGCCATAAAAGGGCACAAAGAACCCATTTCTGTTCCCTTTTATGTCACCAAAAAAAAAAAAAAGGATATTCAAACTTGATCACCATACTATCTAGTTTCACAGTGTCTCAGTCTATGCCATCAACATCGATTTTGTAGATGCATTGCTCAAATTCATGAAATGAAATATATTTCTAAGTCCAAACACTTCAGGTGTAATTGACGGTTCAGATCTGAGTACATCGTATAGTCGTCGCTCTATGCTTCTCTAATCGTCGCAAGAACGAAAGATGAAAACTTGATCCAACTAATTTCAGGTCATTGCAGGATATACAGTAAAGATCTCAATGAAGTAAACAAAACATTGGAAGGGTACGCCGAACTAAATGATTCCAATGATGTAATGCGAGCAGAAAAATTGCTAGGATAATAGAGTCAACGACACTCACCTCCTCCATTTGGATTCCTGTCGGAGCTATCTGAAGGGGAAAAAGACCCAATAGAATAAAAGATTCAGAACCTAATAAGACGGAAAAGGACAAGAGAAGTCCGATCCCGCATCCACCAGCCCCAACGGAGCAACGGCGCATCGAGATCGTGCGGACACCGAACGATGCGGACAACCCACGCATCGCAAGGGGGAAGGGGGATGGGCGCAGACCTTGAACAAGAAGTGGTCGAGGCGGCGGTGGACGTCGGCGAAGGCATAGCGAACACGGCGGCGAGCGGGGGCAAAGTCCATATTCTCGGCCGCCACGGCGTTGAGCTCATCACCGACCCCCTCGATCGCCTTCTTCGCCACCGCGACGACCGCTGCCCTCCGCAGCGGCCGTCCAGTCGGCGTTCCCCAGACTCGATCCAGCGGCTGCAGCTGGATCGGGCGGTGACGGGTGATCGCGGCCGTGTAGATCGCCATGGAAGGGCTCTCTAAGTCCGAGTTCTACTACTCGCAACTCTCAGCCACCACAGTCGCGTTTTAAACGTGTGACGATGTTAGCCACGTGCGAAAAAATGTGAATTCCCGTGCCGGTAA